>NW_008687822.1:0-7037 GCF_000695815.1 Acanthisitta chloris
AGAGCCCGCGGCCGCAGCTCCCAGACACCGGCGCCGCCACTCCCGGCCGGGGCAAGGGGGTTTGGGCTCGGTGTCGCGGGGCTGAGGCGGTGGGAGGGACACCGGGAACTGCCCGTGGGGAAAAGGTGCGCGGCTTCTGCCCGGAGCGGCGGAGCTGAGCTGCCCCGGGGGAAGGCAATGTCGCTTTCGCTGTTAGACGTAAACAAATGCAAATTAGTCGAGTTCTTTGTTAGATATTTATAGACTTTATGACACACTGCAGAGTTGGAGGGATGTCATTAAGCGAGTGCTCAGCTCGATCAGTCCAAATTAAATCGACCGCAGGCAGTTGTGCAGGGATGCTGATGGGCTGTGATGAGGGCAAATAAGAATAAAGGCTGCTCAGCTGCTTGAGCTCTGCGCTTCCCTATTTTACAGGTTTGGGCTTAATTGTACTGCACTTGAAAAAGTAAAGACACCTGCAGGAAATAACGTCCCAGTAATATGTAATACAAAATTATCGGCAGGTATCTTCTTGCCATTTTATTTTTGGCCCAGCACAGCTTTGCCCATACCTAATGTTTATCCAAATCATGGATGACGTTTGGTACTGACTCTGTTTACACCCATGAGCACCCTCCTCATAGAAACTCGCAGGACAAAGATCACAGCCTGCTCTTTCAGGCTTGCACTGCTGCCAGGGGCAGCTGTACACACACTCAGGCAATGCTCTGGCACTTGCTAGGTTTAATACTCTATGTAAGAGACAATATTAGAGAAGCCAAAATTTGTGTTCTTGGTGGACACCATGCCTTGTCCTGGAGGCAAAGGCAGGAGAGTCAGAACAGGCCTGGTAAATAGGCTAAGTGCAACAAATGTTGAATATAGAAACATTACAATTACTCAATGACAAATGAGAATGTAAGGAAAAACTTCCTGCTTTAATGAAGTTACCTTACTTGTAGTTTAAAGGGGTTTACTGCCTTCACTTCTTAAGGAAGTCTGTACTAATTCTTGAATCAGCATGAAATGGAAGTGAGTACTGGTCAATGAGTAACTTTAAGTAGAGCTATAAAATGAACCAGTTTTATTTCTCTGCCTCAGGAAGTT
Source organism: Acanthisitta chloris (assembly GCF_000695815.1). NCBI lineage: Eukaryota > Metazoa > Chordata > Aves > Passeriformes > Acanthisittidae > Acanthisitta > Acanthisitta chloris. Next base: position 1,090 of record NW_008687822.1, read on the forward strand.
ATTGTAGAAGGAAAGACTAGACCTAAGAAACAAGATGTCTCATGCTGGAAGTCGATACCAAGATAAGCAATACAGGCACCATGAGAACCACAGATACAAGGAAGACCGAAGAGTGAGAAGACCATACCCATACAATGCAAGGTACATCTTTTGTCTCCTTAAAGACATATATCACAACGGGTCTGTAATGTCTTTCTTCTCTGTTTACTTTTAAGTACACTCACATTACAATAGTAAATAAAGCATTTATTCAGTCTTGAAATCATAAAGTATGAGCATGCCACATTTGGAATAAGGAGATACTTTACACTTTGAAATTTAACCTCTTTCTTTCTATTGAGCTTGATATTGAGCAGAAAGATAGGCTGTGTGACACAGACAGAGATGTGAATTTCCTGGGATTACCTGGATCAGGTTGGGTCACAAGTAGGTGAAGTGTGGCCGTGTGTCTTGGTGCAGTTCCTGAAGAGGCTGGTCAGCAGGTGACAGCAAGCTGTGGCTTGCCAAATATGCATTGCTTAGATGAGAATATTACGTGCACAGGGACTTCATGAGCTCTCAGGTTGCTCTAGTTCAGCTGTGAACATAATTCTATTAATCTGAAACAAAATTACTTTCAGTAGTCACAGTCAATAAATGAGTACCTGTTTCAGTCTGTTTCTAAGTCTAAGGCTGTTTGCAGCACTTGATAGTGGGTCAGCCCCTATCACCACTACAAGCAGATCAACTAATGGATTTTGACTGCCAAATAAACTCTTAGGATATTACACTTCTCCTTTCAGCTTGGCCAGCCTACAGCATGCTAGACATGACCTTGGGCTGTTTTCCTTTTAGGGCATGCCAGTGACTGCACTGTAGGAGAGGGGTCTGTAGATGGAAACACCATGGGCAAATTGGCCATGGCAGTAAAGTGTTAATTGCTCCTGTTTGGTCTCTGGGGGTATGATTGTAGGGGAATTTAAGAATAAAGGCAAATAGGGAAAGGAGATAAATATAATTAAGATCACTGAAAAGCTGAAATACTGAAGTACTCCCCAATAAAATGCATTTTAGCAAGAAAAAATGGGGTGAGGATAAAAGCAGCAGAGAACAGCACAGTGTGGACTGGAAGGAGTACTTATGGCTAAGTATAAAACATTTGGATAGTGGTAAACCTATTGTAGTATGAAAATAGCTAATGAAAATGAACTTTTCTTCTCTCTTAAATTATAAAAACTTGGAGAGAAATGGGAACAAAGGCCAGTCTAAGAACCATCCTCAGAGGCTGGCTGCCTGTCCTTAGCAAAAGCAAAGATCAGCATTCAATACAGTTAAGTAATCTTAAACATATTAGAAGTGAGAGCACCTAATGCCAGTGATGTACTAATCGCACTGTGGAGGAAAAAGAAAAAAAAAAAAGGATTGGGTTTTTGGTAGGGATTGTTGGGGGTTTTTTATGTACAGCATAATATAAGTGATGTGTGAAAGGCTAGCTATAAATTAAATCACCACTTTAATAAAGGGTTTTTCAGTTTTGCTGTTAGTTTTGTATTTCTGAATGCATAGACTGGAACTTGGTGGATGGACCGTAAAGGCTCACAGACCACCCCTGTATCCAATGGGGATTGGAGGAAGGGAAGCCGCAGCTACTGATCTGTAATAGCCATGAAGATAATTCTTAGAATCAAGTCAAGAATCTGGGGGGCATCAGATCTCACTAAAACATATTGAAAAACTTTTCTATCACTTGTTTTGAAAGAGTTTGCCATAACCTAACAGCATTTCCCCTGCTGAGTTCACATGGACAAAACCAACTGCTTTTGGGTTTTGGTGAAAAGTTCAGCTGATTGACCAAAAGACCTCCAGATACTGTAATGAAATAGATGGAAAGAGTTTTGTGGAAGCTGTAACGTGGGTGCCTAATGCTTTTGTCCCCTATGAGCAAGACTTCCTAGCCAGAGTGCTTCTCTTTCTAAATGTATTTCTGTCTCAAACTCCTACAGCAACCTTCCTCTCTTTGCTGAGGAGAATTGCCCAGAATGGGAAAGTCCTGAAGGAAAACAGGAGCAAAGGTGGCCAGAATAGACTGTAGTGAGAAAAAAAAGTATCTAAAACAAAGAACTTTTTTTCCTAATTGTGCTCTGTTGCTGAGCATTAAGGGGGTTTTGTTTTGATTTTTTTGTTTTGTTTTGTTTTCTGGCAAGTGGCAGGATACAATAGAGAGAAGCAGCTGCATCAGAAGTACCAAAGGGATTGCTTTCAAGTTACTGGAAGTCTTATAAATCACACAGCTTATTTAATTTATGTGATACAGCTGCACAGGATGCTTTGGTAGTTGCACAAGACACAGGACAAAGGTCAGAAAAATCAGAAATTGTTCAGCCAAATAGAGCTGCTGGCAACTACACACGGAGATGTTAGCATTGGTCTTGTTATTGAATGTCTTAATTAAAATGTAAAAACTACAAAGAACATGATTTAATGTGGATGAATGAGATAATATTGAGTCTGGAACTGGATGAAGACAAACCTTAGTGGAGTACAGTGACACTAGGAAACAAAACTAGCTGAAAATGCTGATCTGTGGATAAGAAGTTCAAGATAAAAACTGAATAGGAAGAAGACTTTTTAAAATAATAATGCCGAATGGGTCTTAAAATATCCTTTAATAACAAACTCATCCAGCTATACCTTGAAAAAGGGAAGCTCCAATTCTCCTTCAAATGAGGAAGAAAATTTATCTTAGACCAGACACAAGAAGATTTATAGCTAGTGTTTCTTTTAACTTGAGTGATAAAAAGGGTAAATTGTGCTTTTCCTATAGAATGATCCAAATCTCACTCATCTGAAAAATCATCAGGCTTTGGATGTGGAGCTGTATGTCATTGCAGCAAACTGGACTGTTTTGAAATATACGAGTGAACAGACTAATTGGAAATATGAAAAATTAATTTTTTTGGAGGGAGGCAGTTATAGATTCTTCAAATATCTTCAAAGACCTCAGAAATTTAAGTAGACTGTTTTTTTTCCACACTTTAAAGTCTTTAGCTGTTTCTTTTAATAGCTTTTATTCTTTTAAAAGGCATCATTGTGAGACACAGTAATTGGAAGTATGATCTTGACAAAACACCCATGAAATGGTTGTGTTACTTTGCACATTTATCATGTGAAAATCTCATTTTTATTCTCTGGGCTGCTATGGACTAGCTAAAATTATTTGTTTTTCATGAAAAAGCTGTTACTCATTTTTGTGGGAATGGGAACTCTTCCCCACACCCTCCTCCTTCCTACCTTTTGCCAGTAACCCAAACAGTTCAGCCAGCCTACCCAGTGAGTACACAGTTTTCCAAAATAAGAACGATTAAGTGCAAATGTCCTTGTGAACATGGATTTATGCAAGTATTTGGGATATTTGCTTTCAAAACAGGCAAGCAAAAAAAGATCAGATGCCTGTGAAGCAGGCTAGCTTCTTCCACTAAGGGGAGTGTCTGACAGTTTCTCATCTTCTAATGTTCAGGAGAGAGTGTGGTCTAATTAATAAACGTTAGTCATTTACTCCATTGTAGATCAAAAGAAGACATCCAAGGTGGTGGGTGCTCAAGGACTTCTCCTGTTTGCTCAGACTCTTACTCAGGAGCAGCACAGGACTATTTTGTCCCATCACCAGAGTCTTATCCTCCCAAGGAAACCTTCTCAATGAAGTGTTCAAAGGTATGCACAAGAAGAGGTACGTGAGATTCATATTGCCTGCTGTCCACCCCTCTCCTTCTGAGGACTTGTCTTGGTTTTGGTTCCTCTGTTTACAAGCACAAAGTAAAGCTAGAGGAATATTAAAAATAAACAAACAAACAACACCTCAACCAACCAGCAGCAAAAAACACATGAACTGGGAGAGTTAATGAATGGCATAACTGAGGGTTATGCCATTTTAGGCATCTAAAGATAGATGCTTAGAAAATTATAGAGATGCTTAGATACTTAAAAATACATCTCCAGAATATGCATCCAGAATGGTTTGTGTGAAATCAGACAGGTTGAGCAGCAAGAGTTAACTTTTGGGATTTAAAAATAAAATAGATATTTGCATCTGTAGGCAATTTAAAGATGGGTCTTGAAGGTTTGGTGCTAGTTTATTTCTGACACATTCTTCTCAGACTTTTTATCAACTCTGATTTAATCCAGTCATCACTCATACATCTTTATAAAGCACCATTGTGGGAGACAAAACTATTTTCTGGACATGAATCCAATAAAACAGTCTTTGAGAAATAACTTGGGTGTTTCATAGCTAGAAAGCAACTACAACAAGCACAGAAATGAGCATTAATGTGGGAGGAAATGAACCTCAGTAAACAAATTCCCATAAACTGAAAAAAAAATATCGCTAAAATATCCATTACCCCTTTAAAGTTTTCCCTCTTCCAGGACAATGAGCATTCTGACCTTGTTTGTAGGAAGGGTCCACTGCAGTCTGGGTTGAACTTGCAGCTAGGTGCAAAGTCTTTGGCTGAAGTCTATAAACAGACTTCTAGTGTCCTCCAGTAGGGAGACAAATGAAGATTTTAGTAGTTGGAAGTAAATTAAAGCACATAATGTTAGATTATTTCTTCATTCTATGTTAGAAAGTTAAGTAAGACACTCAGTTTGCTCTTAATATTTCTCTATATGTGAATGTGTACACAATTTTAAGAGTGAGCTGAACTATTTTTTCTTATAAATATGTTCTGTGTATTTGTATGCAGTTTGTTTTTCATCTTGAGATTTAACTGCAACCATTAGTAGAGCATGTTTAATGATGTAGAGCCATACTGATATTTTATCCCTGATAAAATTGTATCATCATTTTCTTCTTCAACATTACCAAATTGTTTTAATTTGTCTGAGAAGTTGTAAAAATCTTCATGCCTTATTTTGTCACAGTTTTAGAAAAAAGAAGTGGCAAAGTTTATTTTTAGTTTTAAGTTTTGCTGGTTGTTTAGACTCATGGATAGCTTAATGTGAATTTCTGGAGGTTTTTTCCCCTGCATTTGCTTCTTATTAATTCAATGCATTAAACATCGTTAACATTTTTTAAATGTCCCAGTTTTGGATGCATCAGTTGATGATTATGATTTCACTCCCACCCCTCCCCCAGGTATTGCTCAGTATTTTCCAAAAATTTAGCATCTGAGCTTGCAGTGGAGGAGGGAAATGAGAACATGTAGAGAAGAAACTCTTTTATTAGCAACTTTATTTCAAAAAATGAAAATATATTGGAGGTTGGTAAGATTATGAGAATGTTACTCACCTGCTTAATTTTTGAAAGTACCACGATTTAGCAGAATTTCTGCAGGAGTCTGTTCTGCAGAATTCTGCATTCTCTGCAGTCAAAGTAGATGTTATAAATAAAAATCTATGTTTACTAAGAAGTCAGTACCTGTGAGCTACAACATTTTGCAGCATGAAAGGTTCCTGTAAATACTTCTAAACAATCTCTTTCTTTTGCCAATGATTTATCAGCACTCTGGTGAAATTCCTCCTTCCCGATCACCATGATTCTGAAATAAACTAGTCTCAAACAACGCCGGGAAATCAAGGGATGTACCACAATCTTTTCTAAAGGAACAACTGGAATGTGAACCTTGGTTTCTGTTCATGCACCAAGTTGTTTTGGAGTTTTTTTGTCTTTTGCCTAGCAAATGTAGTTATGTTGTTTGTGCATTTTGAGCAGTTTGGCAAACTGGAGAGGAATTCTAAACAAGCAGAGCTCTGAAAAGTATTTGCTTCATCCGATACTGCCCTCTTCATCCCTGCTTTTTATCAGCCATGTCCCAGACAGCTAAAGCTGAGTTTCAGAAATAAGCAGCTGCTTTTTGCAGGGATCCTTTGAACACCTTAGCTGCAAGCAGCAGCAGAAGGAAGGACACCATTCTCCTACCTTTATTATCCCTACCTTCCCTCCCTAATCCCTGCCCCCTTTCTTTTTTCCC
>NW_008687822.1:7056-26305 GCF_000695815.1 Acanthisitta chloris
CCCAACCCAAATATAATGGGAGAAACAACTGATATCAACCCTTTTGCTGGTAGGAACATCTGATACCATCTGAAATAGTTCAGAATATTCTGCTCTTTTTTAATCCTTTCATCTTGAAAACAGAAGAGGAAAAAAGTCTGTTGAAATGCTCTGTGAGCAATACCTATTCAAAGCCATTCAGGGAGGATCACATGGCTGGCAGTACTGGATCATATGAAGCACCTAATTACTCATCCTACCACACAATGGATTACAGTTTGAATTTAGGAGGGCCATCAAAGTTTGGATCAGCAGGGAGTGAGCTGTCTTCTGTAATACACTCCTAACTTTGGATTGGTGCAATTTCTTGAATTGGAAAAGTGCATTCAGACCTGTTATGTTTAATACCTCTTTACAGACCTATCAAATGTGTTTAATTCTCTTCTGAATCCCCTTTTGAATGTTTGGCCTCCACATGATCTTACAACAAGAAGTTGCAGAGTTTCTTTGTGCCACTTGAAGAACTGCTGTTTTGTTCCTTAAAACATTTTAAAGAAGGTGTCTCTGATTCTGATGATATTCAAACTACCTAGTGATAATTTCATATATTTGCCTTCTCCATGAAATTTATGATTTTAGACTGAAGTCTTCCCTTTTTCCCTGTGCCTGTTCTCCTATTGCTTCTTCACAGATCAAGCAATAGTCAGTTCTGTCCCTTGCAAGAGCAAAATCTTTCCAGTTCTAGTTAGCTTTCCAGTCTTATACCTTTTCCAGATCCATTGTACCCTTTTGAGATGGACTGGTCAGAAATGCAGTTAAAATTCCAGACAAATTCCCAAAAGAATCAGACATCTGCATAAGGGTTCTGGTTCTGTAGTCCTATCCTAATGCTTCCTAGCTTTTCCTGCAGTGTTTGACTATCAATGAGCCCTGAGCTGATGTCTTCAGAGAAGTCTACCTGATGACTTCCCTGAGTGGAAATGCTTTGTTTGGAGCCTATCTGTGTGCTCTGTGGAAGGAATGTGGTTCTGTGCATCTGTCCATGTGTGAAGTGACAGTTGCCTATCAAACACTGATTTCATATATTTCTCATTCAAGAGCTTAATCTCTCAGCAGCTTCCAATTTTACAGTTGGCAATCATGAAGTTTCTTGTTGTGCAGTTTTGAGCTGCATCTCTTTGGCTCACTCACTTACAGCTTTTTGGGCCACATTGCAGAGTAGATTCAGGATGTACAAAGTGTATTTCCTTTGGATAAAACCAAGCTGTAATTATTAGCAGGCACTCTGGTCTTTGGAGCAAACCAGAGCCAAAGTGAAGTACTTCTCTCTCCACAGAAAACGCTTATCATGTAGCCCTAGGTCTCTTCAGCTCTGACCATTTGACTCTACAGATTGCCTCCCACTGCACTGCTAACAGACATAACTCGGGACAGGCAGCACAAACCAGGGATTATTGCTTTAACCCTATTTGTTTGAAAACTTGTGCTTTCCTTAACCACTATTAACCTGTGAGAGGATGTTTCATCTCGCAGGAGCTTGTGCCATTTGAGAGCACTACCTTTCTTCATATATCTGCTGATTCTTTCAGATTCCTTCCCTCTAACAAACGTTTGACTGTTACCTGCTAATAGAAGGATGTCTTTATGTCTACTTTCTGTATGTTGGCATGGTTTGTGGTTTTGGGTTTTTTCCATAGGAGAGTCACACTTATGGATCTGCAGATTACAGATTCAAATGGAAATAGAAACACAGAAGTCTGCCACCTTCTGTTTCTGTAGTAGGGAAGGAGAAGAGCTTATAGACCTGATGCCAAACTGTCTAGATGGACTATATAATTATATGGGAATTGGAAATAAAAGGTTTGTGATAAAGACAAACCTTTCATTAACTAAGAAACTACTGCTTGCAATAGTCAGTTCTTACCACCTATGCATATTAGTGCGTTCCACTTAAAGCAGTACACATTGAAAATGGCAAGAGTATTTTGACCTGGGGATATTTAGAGCTGAAATTCTGTCTGAAGGAAGCATTCAATTTGCTGTTCACAGTGCAGGTAAAATTTCTGTAGTTCTCTCTTCTGTATGGAAAAACAAAATCATTTTGCCTTTCAAAGGACTCCCCCACCCCCTGCTGCCCTTGGACTCTTTGAAAATATAACCAGTAGGTACTTTTGTTTACCAGAGGGAATGAAAAGTGTGCAAAGTGTTCAAGGCTGGTTGCCATGCTTCTTGCTTCACCTTAGAGAAAGTGAATGGCTGATCATAAATTGATCATAGATATTTGGTCACTTGAACTTGAAAATTTTTAATTTTCTTTTTCTTATGTGTCTTGGTGTGGAAGAGGTGGAGCAATGCAATTCCAGGATAACACTGCTTTCTTTAGTTTTGCTTAAACAGTGAAGATAAACTACGTTTCTCCCAACTTTGGTCAGTATGTGACTCAGGAAATGCCTGTACCTTTGCCTTGTATAGAACTGTACTGTGCTGATCATAATTTCTGAGCTAATAACTTTTTTTTTAATTCTTCAACCCAATTGGCACTTAAGGGAGACAGCACTAAAAAGGTTAGAAAACAGTTTGTGAGAGAGCAAATATAATTGAATCCCTGTTCTTTGCTGCCATGAATACAGCTTTGCGCCTTGAATAGTGTCAGATTTCCTAAGCATATGGTAGGCACTTCCAAACAATCATGCCTTTAGCCTACATTCTAACATCCACAATTGTTAAAACCTTCAGACCAATTTCCTCTCAGAGAAAGACAGCATTATGGTTTGTAACAACATGAAAAGCCTCCAATTTCAAGCATAGCCAGGAGGAAATATCAAAATGAATTTATTTGGAGGAGGAAATAGAATTAGGGAGTAACAAAGGCTTTCTACAGGATATATTCATGCACTAACAAGCCAGCATTAATTAAAATGTAAACATGTATAAGCTTTTGTTTTTCTAAAACACAGTCATTTTTTTCCCCTATAGCTATGCATGCTGGCAAATACTCAGACTAGAAAAAATACTGAGATGAAAAGTCACCCTAAACACAGAGTTCACACTAATAGACACTTGCTTTGAGTTATGCCATTGTTCACAACCATTATACTGCTGTTGTTATGTCATGATACTGTTCCTCTTGGAGTCAGGCACGGGAGTAGGAGGGAAAAAATATTTTGGAGAGCACTTGTGTATCCATTCCAGTTCTGTGGAGACATTGAAGAATAATAATTATGTGCAAGAGGCATTGGACTGAAGTAAAAATCCTTCTGTAGCTTCAGTTATGAATGTGCAAAACCACTGAAGTGTCATTAAATGTGCATAATGCAGGTAACTTTGTGGGTGAGAACAAGAATTTGACAAGTACATTCAGCAGCACATTATATCTTTTTGGAGCTGGTCAGTAGGACGCTTATGTTTCTGTGGAGGCACCCAACAGGCTTGGAAACTGTTGTATTTTGTAGTCACCATCTTCACATTTTGCCCCTACAGTGTGCCACGCTTAGCTCCTCTAAATTGTGCTCAAAGCTGCTGTTCCCATGGCAGTTAATTTCTATGTACTTCTGTGCCAGAAGGGAACACTAAAGTCCCCTATAGCCTCCTTCCCCTTCTATCTGTTACTAAGTATATGCTAAATACAGTGTGACTAACAGACTGAAATTGCCATCAAGTTTTTTAATCTTGTGATTGTGAAGGCAGAGGGTATTAGTAGTGGGAATTGGATGGAGCTGTACAGATTAAAATAATCCCAGTTGTTCAAAATGCTTAATTAAAGTAGCACAGTAACAAGATAGAGTGACAGAGCTGCAGGTAACATTCTCGTTCTGAAGTTAAAGTATTTCTCTTGGAGCTAAGTCCTGTTTGCTGTGAAATACAAACAGCCATGAGCAGTTAGTTCTATAAAAACATGCAGGGGAGCTACACTAGTTGCGGATGCCAAATGTTACCTTTAGCAAACTGTTGCCTTGCCAACACATGGAACTTCACTCTGCCCACGTTTTCCTATGAAATTATTTTCATCCACCTTTTGGCATTGTGCTAACATGTACACTATTGTTTTTAGAGAGGGGAGAACTACAATTGAGCAGACTCAGTAAAGTTGGCAAGGGAAGATATTGGCAAAGTCAGTACTGGCTGTTAGGTATGTGTTAGCCTCTAGTCCATGTTTCCCATACTGGGAAATCTTACGTACGTTTGCTCTCTGCCATTATAGAACAAGAGTTGCACAGTCTTTCTTGCAAGACAACTAGTTTTGTCGTCCCCTCATCTGACCCAAATTATGGGAACAAACTAAAACTCTTCTCTTAAGAAGGTGCCTCTCAAAGCCAATTGATACAGCAGACTGACTATCTATTGAATGCAGCTCTGTTTCTGGAGCAGATGATCTTAGCTCACTTAAGGAGAAAAATCCACCCAGTCAGGAATGTTGCTCACCAGGTGTGACAATGCACAAGTGCTAAAGGGAATGAGAAGCTCAGGTTTACAGTTCCCTCCAGCCTGACCTACCTTCAGTCAGACTGTGATTGCTTAAAGAGCAATTACACCCCAATCTTTGCCCTTTGTAAAGGCCGCTCAGTTTCATTTCAAGTGGAGGGAGTGGCTATGGAAAGCTGGCATAAGGAACAGGAGTGTTTCATTGTTTTCTGAACTCTTTTTAAAAAAAACACTCCTGCAAGTTTGTTTCAATACTAAGACATTTGTTTACGGAAGAACTATATGTAGATTAGGGAAAAAAAGGACAGAATATGAGATGACCATGGAGAGACCTACCAGTGCTACAAATACAAAAGGCTGACATATACAGCCTTTTACAGTTGTATTTAAACAGGATTGTCAAATACTACAGTTTAATGCAAGATCTTCTCATTCGCATTCTCTCCAAAATTAGGAAAGATGATTCATGCTCGGTTAACAGGAGAGAAATCAAGAACATTCTAGAAGTGATGCTTTGAAGAACTCCTGGGAACAAGTAAACCGAAGCTGTTGTTCCCAGGCAGGGGCTGGGTTGCACTGAAACTGTCTTACAGTGGTGGGAAAATATGGGGATAGAGACTGAAGCAATTAAGTCCACCCTTTCCTGTGAAAATTGGACAGCACTGTTTAGAGAATGGGAGGCTATTAAGCAGAAAGACTCGAGCAGGTGGGACAGTAGCTCTTTAAGGGAAGAGGATACACAGAATAAACAGGATAATACACTTGGATCTGAGTACTCTGACTGTGAACGTAAGACTTCTCTGAAACATTAAAACCAAGGCTGGTCATCCTTTGAGATTTCCTAACTTGACTAAAGAGGAACAACTTATTAAAAGATAATAATAATGCTTTCTTTCTAGACCATATAAATCATTTAATTTTCTCAGTTTTAAACTGTTTTTTCATTCATTTCCAGTAAGACGGATATCTCAAATGAGCATAAGTGTGTTGGGCACTTCCATACAATTTAAATTCAGTTGGCTCTGAGCATGTGCTTCCCTTGGGCCTTTAGAAAAGCCAAGATTCTGTTGGTGTTACATTGCCTAATCCTTGTGTTTTAGGGCTGGGTTGGGGTTTCTTTTTTTTCTGTCTTTGATTTTAACATGACTTTGTGAAAGCTAAATCCCACCACTGGCTGAAGAACACAGAGACCTACAAAAATAATGGTGGGATGGGAGTTTCAGGGGCATTTGTTTATGACAAAGCTGTGTATTTCCCTTATTCTGCATCAGTGAAGCTGTTTGAATTCTTGTTACTGGTTTCAGCAAGATCTTGCTTTGTACATAAGGGAAATAACATGATTAGCAAGATATTTTAATACTTTGTGTCCAGATTTTATACTTTTGATCCCTTGCAACTGTTGTCTTCATTTCATTTCCCTTGTTCAGTTCTCCTCCAAAAACCTGTTTTGGTTTCTCCCCACTCCTGTTACTTTTTTTCCCCTTCCAAGAGCAGAGCCAAACTCCTCTTTCCTTTGACATTTTCTCCCCCTTTCCCCTTATCTTTTCTTCCTGCCACCGACTCAGTTTAGCAGAGAGGTGACCGAAGCTGCGCATTGAGCTGTGCCTTCACTCTCTGGGGAAGACCAAACCTGCACTAGCAAGAGAAGTTCTGCATTTGAGATCTTTTCAGGACTGACTGCTGCTTTTGTAAGTCACTATATATGGTCAAAATATTTGTCAGCTCCTTCGGGGGAAGAAAAAAGCAAGATTACATCTGAAAAGCAGAAAGCTACCCAAGCTAGGAAAAAACGCAATAAATGACAACTTTCAGTTAAAAAGGCTGGGAGAATGATTTTTCATGCATGTGTTATAGCCTCTAATTCCTCTCTTGCCTTCTCCTGGAGCGACCCCTAACGGGATGTGACACAGGTGCCACTGAGCTGTGCAACTCCAGCCCTGCCACTGTGGTCCAGGTGTCCAAGAGGGCAGCTGGACACTCCCAGGGCTGCCAGCTGGGTCCTACTGGTCCCAGCGATGTGTGGTCTGCAAAGGAAGCAGAGAGAGAAAGCAAGCCAGAACGGAGAATGATAAACATAAAATACCTTAGAAGTACACAGGGATGTTCATGGAGGAGCAGGGAATGATACCAAAAGAGACAGGAGGAAGACTGCATTTGCAGACAGCAGAGTAAGAAAGTGACTACGGTGCCAGACACAGTGGAGAGAGACTTGGTGAAGGGCTCCTCTATTAGTCAGGCCCTCATGGGGTCAGGGAAGTTCAACAGAAACAGCCAGAACTGTCTGTCCTGCAGATTTGTTTATGGCAGCTGCAGAAACATGTTTATTCCTTAAACATGAATTTTACCTTCTGTACACATGTGCATATGTACACCATAACCACAACACCTGAACATTGGGGCCATCCTGCCACAGTGCCTGGGTGAAAATTCCTCTTTACAACTTCCAGCGCATGAGATGTGAGTGCACAGCTGAGTTACTGGGTACCACACAGCCACAATGTAGTTTTATGAGGCAGAGCATGTAGATTCAACAGCTCACCTCACCTGAGAAGGAGAGTTTCTGGTCTTCCTCTGGTCCTGGCTGTGTTATTTCCCCTGCTAAAGTCATGCCAACATGGTTGCTCATCAGATACACTGTGAGTCACTTCAAGTTGCTAAAGTTGCAGAAAAAAACAGCAGCACACAAGAAGAGATTTGAATCGTTTCCTGCTATTTTAATTTGTTTAAACAGCTCTTGGAAGGGCCTAATGTCAGGCTGGAGGAGGCAGGGAACAGAAGCAATGACTGCCCAGCCAAGGGTAGGAGCTGTTAGAGTCAAGCCTGTAGGTCTGTACCCTTACCGCTGGCCTGGGTGGTTTGCTGGGTGTTTCAGCCCACAATTTGACAGAAGATAAAACTGCTGTTCAGTGGGTTGATACCATGGCAATAGTCCAGCAGGGAAAAGACAGGGAAAGAAAAAGTGAGTAGCTGAATAATAGTATAAATTGGAGTATTGCTGTTTGTTATAGCAGGAAGACTACTCAGAGCAAAAGAAGACCTGATTCAACCAAAATTAAAAAGTATGATACCTTGAAGTTACTATCCTTTGCACTTTAGATTTTATGGACTAAATGAAACAATTATCTGGAAAGCTCTGGTAATATTCACTGTCTTCTAGATTTCAACCATTCTCCTCACCTTCAGCACTGAAAACCAGTGCAGGAAAGGAGCATGGGAAAGGAAATAGCAATCCAGGAGCCCAGACTTGAGTCCTGTATCTTGCTCAGTAAGGAGAGGGTTAGTTCCCAAAGCCAGATGTTCACTGTGCTGATTTTAATACAAACAAGTAACATATTAGATAGATCCTAAGATTTTAAACTTGAGAAAGGAAAAGAATAACCAAACTAATGGAATTTTGAGATGTTCAGACCTCCTGTCATTTTTTACACTCAAGCCTTGCAAGATATTCATTGTTACATGGGATTAGGGAATAGTTATAGAGATAAGTAACTTTCCCATAAGACCTTTTGGCCGACAAGTTTCTGCAGGTAGAGCTCTAAGATAGCACAGCTAACTGGCCAGTGAAAGCAGAAATGGCAATGCAGACTCAGAAATGTGGCTTGTAACTCAATCCTTTCTGCCAGCAGTACAGACATAGGTCACTGCTAGAATGTGTGTTGCCACACCTTGATAGAGCTAAGATTCAAAACTTAACTGTCCTTTTATTCCCTATTTCTCAAACCTGTCTGTCCTGTTTATACTAGTATAGTAGGATTTGGTATCAGCTTGTAACTGTGACAGATCAAGGCTGCACAAGGCTTTGGGGGTGCCTGAGTCTAAACATCCTATACAGTTTAATATTCCCATCAAAGCCCTGATGATTGTACAAGGCCTTAGGGATTTCCACTAATTGTCTGCTACTCTCACAAACCCTGCTGCCTCTCATCGTAGACCTGTAATTTATTCTACATAGTGCTTAGCATTTGACAATTTTATTTAATACAGGAGACTTTTTTATTGCACTTAAAAAAAATTAAAAGAAATTAATCCATGTGATAAAAATAGTTGGTGGAGCAGCTGCTAATGAACCTCCCTCTGTTGTTTAGTTACTCTAATCAGTTCTACAGGCATGCATGTGTGACATGTACATACAAAACCTGTCCAACCTGAATGCCCTGTTTAAGGAAATTTTTTGGGCATGCCATTAAAGCATCTACAGCTGCAGTTACAAATACAGTAGACTTACATTGATCATATTTGTCGTCCCATGAGCAATCAGCTGAGTGAAGTTAAGGGGTTGCATACAGAATGCGTGTGAACATACAGAAAGTTTTGGAGCAGCATCGTTGAGTATTGGGGTCAGTTATAAAGGTGGGGAAGTTAGCAGCAGGCAATGACTACTTTGACAACAGAAAATTGCCTTTTCTAAAGTTCAGCAAGGTGACGTACAGGAAAAGTTGATGCTCAGCAGGTCAGTGTAGGAGTAGTCACAGACAAAAAGAAAATTCTGAGGTCTGCAGTAGAAGAAAGCTGACTGGTCATGAATTCCCAAATACCAAGTTCCAAAACATACTTAAAATTTATGTTTCCCTTAATCAACTGGTCTTTCCTCCCTGTAGACTTGTAAGAACTGTTTCCTGATGGAGCATCTATGAAATCAGTAGTCAGCTTTAAAAGGGAAGTAACCTTTTGCAGCCTACACTCTACAAGGGCCCTGAGGACCTATGCTGACTCCCTGTATTTGGAAGGCATAATGTACAACTCATCTGAGCAGACAAAAAATTATCTGATTCAGTTCCAATTAATGTCCTGTACAGCTACTACTCTCTCAAAACATTATGAACAGTCCTAGTAAAGCAATGACTCCGTGTCTTTGAAAAGTGTTGAGTCTTTTGGCTGCATTGTTTGAATTTGGTACAAGGAGCTCCAAATCCTGACTTAAGATTTAAATTTCTCTTTACATTTAGCTCCACAAATATGTTCTTTGAAATATTTGAATATTTATCATGATTATTTCCTTTGAAATATCTGAAGCCTCCTGAACATATTTGGTAGCTAGCATGGTTATTGCCCAGCTCCACAGAAATGGTTGTGCAGAAGGGTCAGAGAAAAGGCACATTGTCATGCCAAAATCAGCATCACTCCTGAAGAATACATGCAGAGAACTGCACACTTAGTTTCTCTTGAGCAAGAGCATTTTATCTGCTCTGCCTGCTCTACCTAATTCTTTTTAGGAGATGAAATATATATGTATACAATTATATATACATATACTAGCAAACGAAAAGATGCTAAGTTTCATTTAGTCTGTTCCTAGTATTGCCACCGTTATCAGTGCTCCCTTTTGTGCTTCTGGGATGGTTTTCAAGGCCATGATGTGAAAGGGCTCCATACCTACCTACCTACAGCTGCTTTAGCAGTAGTTAGGTGACCAGGCTGGGTACAGGTGGAAGCAGGAGCTCCTGAAGTGGCCAGAGGCCCTTGTCAAACAGCTGCAAGTACCTTCCTGAACAGAGCAAGTGGCAGGAGGAAAGGGCTCATTATAATCCTCAGCCCTCTGTGGAAAGAATAAGAAGGGGCAGAATGGGAGTACTCGATAATTTTTCATGGTGGCTGTCACTGGTTTTCTTTGATTAGAAGCATCTGGCAACACAAGAGAGGAATTTGTTTAATTCCCTTGTGTTGCTGCTTCAGCCCTTTCTTTTCGAAGCCTATGTAGCCTTGACAGCATCTGAACCATTGCCCAAGAGGAACATGCCATGCTGATCAATGTTAGCAGTATAAAAGTCTGTAGGCAAACCACAGATCCTGTCCCACTTCATAGATAAATATGGGACCACTGTGTCAAGTATCTTACATTCTTGGCTGTCAGACAGCAATGGAATAATAAGATTCACAATTCTCTAATTAACTTCAGAAGATGGGAGTGACATGCCTGATACTCTAGGGGTTTTCGTTTCCCCAGTAGACAACTCTAGCTATGCTGCGCTTCAACATCCTTCATGTTTACTAATCTTAGTCTGACCCCTAGTGAGCTGTCACAGAATAATCAGATTTATCTAACGTGATGCACCTTCCCAACAGGCAACTATCATAATTTCAATTTTTTTCTTACTAAAACTTGATAACTTTTATCAGTAGCATAGCATTAAAAAAAGAAGTGAAGAGTCAGCTAAGAAGTCATGAGGCTTTTTCTGAAGATGGGAGCATAGAAGAGAACACATGACCTAGTATCAAATTCACTTATCTCCACACATAAAGTAGTCTGCCTCTTTCCCCTCCTTTTTTTTTTATGCAATCAGAAGCTGCTTCTTCAGATTTATGGATAAATCTTTGCCTGTGAAAGAGATGAAGTGCAAGTTACATCTGGTTATTAACAAACAGACAAAAAAAAAAGGATGCAAGTTAAAGCAGTAAACACATTTTAAAGGACCTAAATAATTTGCGCAACTTTTCAAGCCATTAGAAGCTCTTAGGTTTTTGTCAGCTTTAACCTCAGCATTTTGTTCATGCTGGATATTTCTTGCTCAGTGTGTTTATGCCAAGTAGTTACAGGCCAAAATACAATCACTGTGCGCTTGGCTTGGCAACAACACAAGCACAGTAAAAATTTTATGGATTTTTTTTCCTTGCATGAAGATCCATCTATCAAGCATGCTGACAAATTAAAAGAAGTAATTTGCCCAACCTCCAAAATATACCCACGAGAGTTCAGGCCCTCATTTTTTTATTTCTTTTTAGTTTAAAGCACTGCTCTTCTGTAGCTGTAGCCAAGAGGACTATCTCAGTACTAATGTATATGGTTTTGGTGTACTTCTGTCGCCCACAGTTTGCACAAGATGTAATCTCAATGCCTATTCCCATGTTTCTGCTCCTTACAGGTATTTTGAAGTTTGTGGAAATCACAGTTAACCTCCTGGTGCTGGTTTGTGTGAGTGCTTCCCAAGCCTCTGTTGCAGGCTTCACATCCCTTGGAGGCTTTGGATCCTTTGGCCTGAATTCAGCCTATAGCCCCTTCGAGGGCACGGAGCTCCGGGAAGTGAGGGATCTAGACATGCAGTTCACCCAGATGAGAGCCCCTTGTGTGTATGGCGGAGTAGCCTTCAGCTTAACAGCAGCAGCACTTACCCTTGTCTTCCTCGTCGTGGGGGCAAAACCCATCCAGCAGCTCAGGACGGGGCTGCTGGTGGGGGAATGTGCCTTCAACCTGCTGGCTGGTGCAGCATACATTGTGGCAGTTGGCCTCTACCTGCATTTTGTCAGCCAGGTGAACTCCACGGAGGTTTGCAAGCGGCGCGAGAGGCTGTATGCTCGCCGTGGCTACACCTCCATGAGCTGCGTGGTCCAGGGCGGGGATGCAGCTGTTGGCCTTTTTGGTGTTGTTGCTGCCTGTTTGTACTTTGCCAGCTTTGTGGTCTGCATCTTTGCTATCCGAACCGTCCGGGCCTTCCAGAGCCACATGGCCAAGGCTCAGCACAGCCCCAAAGGCAGCATTAGAGACAGAAGCGTCACAAAACCCCATGCTGTTCACAGGACCTCTGAAAGCTCCCACAACATCCAGGCTCTTGCCACATTAGTGTGAAGTCGGCTCTGGGACTGTGCCAGAGAGCTGGGGATTCAGCGAGGGACAGACACTGCGTGTCACGTGGCAAACAGGTGACCAGTCCACAATGTATTTTCCTACAAGGTGCTGAAGTGTATATAGAACCACCAAATGTAACTATACTGCTAGAACATGACATAATAAAACTGACACTGAGTGAGTGTTTTAACAAGGTTTTTTGCACTGGTCTCTCAATTTGGACTCCTGCATGGAAAATGTGTTTGATTGTAATGTTTTCATCCTTCACAGAGCAAATCCAAACAGCAATGGGCTTTCACCAGGTTGCAACTGTTGCTGCCAAACTTGTGCTAACAACCACTTCCTTTCCTCTCCCATAACATAAGGAACTGAATACGCAGCTAGGATGGGCAGCTTTCAACAGATCCTGTGCCTGTTGTGCATCCTGTTGCCTTACCCCACAGTGCTCACAAAGCAAAGGACACTCGAGGGCTTTTCTGAGTCACGTCCGAAGTTACACTTGTGACCTGTTTTGCTTGGGCTAGTGAAGCGTTTTATCTTTTGAGTCACAGGGGTTGACGCCTGTCAATCATGTGCTCCCTGAGGAATGCTGCCGGGAGGAACTGGCTGCAATGTCAAAGGCAGCACTGGAGTCCTCAGCCAGTTTCCTACTACATTTTCCCGTCTCACTGAGTGCAGATCAGTGCCCAGGAGGCACCACACTGGTCAGGTGTCAGCTTATTAAAGATACCACTTGCTTCTGTAAGCACATAAACAAGGTTTGGCTTGCTGACTCCACAGCCAGTGGTGGGCAGAGCCTGAATTGGCTGCCCTGGGAATGCTGTAACAATGAAAAAGTACATGTATCCTTCCAATATATAAACAGGCAAAGCATGAGTGAACAGCAGTAATTGTATGCCCCAGGGGTGAGAAAATAAATTTAAGAGAACATCTTTCAAGAGTCCTTTGTTTGAGGCAGATGAAATAGATCACTGGTCTTCATGAGTGAGTGAGAAAAAAAGGCTGCTCATGAAGTACATAAAACTTGTCAGTTTGAGAGGAGGGAAGAAACAATTTTGATTCTGGCCATTCTCACTCTTTTCAGCTTTGGCTTGGAGTCATTGCCCAGATGAGGCTCTTTTGAACCATAGTAGAGCTTATTTATTGTATACCTCACACATATATGTGTGTGTGTGTGTGTGTGTGTGTGTGTGTGTGTGTGTATACACAGAGACCTCCAAGGATTGAGTTTGAGGTAATATAAGCCAAACAAGACAATGTTATGGTTCTGATTAGAAGAGATTACATGAGCCTTTACAATAAGTATCATTTATATAATACCTTAAACATATCTTTAACACTTTGGACACCAATAAGCTCCACAGCATTATTATGCTTGTGGAGAGACAGGAATAAAGAGTTTTTCCAAACTTGCATGACTCAGAGTCATGATAGAGTCAGGAAATGAAGACTTTGCTTTCGAGTTCTTTGCCCAAACCCAGACCTTCACTGGTATGCTGTAATCGGCTGGAAACACTGTTACAGGGATGTCTGGCATGCAGCTAAAGCCACAGCTAACCACTCGTTAGGGATTTCTGCCTGCACACTTGTTCCTGTGCTACCTCTACATCCTGCACATTTTGAATACTGGCTTAGTCTCACGATGACACACTGTTATTAACTTACACAAAAAACAAAAAGCAGCACCTTGAAGTGACACATTCAAAAGATTAGAAAAGGCTGCAGATAAGAATGTGTAAATTTTAACTCAATCCTTAAGTACATGCACAATGTGAATTTTAATCTCAGGGCTTCTTACTCTGCCCCAATCACTTTTGAATGCTTGCCTGCCATCACTGTGCAGTAGCAACAATCTTCTGTGAGCATTTATTCCATCTCTTTTTTCCTTGTGTGTGTGGTAAAAGCCTCATTTTTTGCAAGAGAATTCAGCCTTTAGAAAATGGTGCACAGAGCTTCCCTATGGACTATTGGTGTAGTGTTCCTGCCTTGGACACTTGGGTCCCTCACAGTCAATCCATTTTGGGTCCTTTTCCTGTATTTTATGCCTTTTATGGAAGAACCAAAAAGTAGCTGGTTACAGGTGCTCAGTTGGAGACGCCTGGGACCCCCTTGCTGCCCTAAGCATCCAGTCAGTCCCAGTCGTGTTTGCTCAGCTCCTCACCAGTTGCCTCCTTGCACTCACTATCCCCTCATGTTTCTGAGATTCGCAGCCTTAAGTTTATTCCTTATAACACATCTAAATCTACCCTCTTTTAGTTTAAAATCATTATCCCTTGTCCTGTCACTACAGGCTGTTTTGAAAAGTCTGTCTCTACATTTCTAACCAGCCCTCTTAATATATAGAACAACAAGATCTCCTCAGAGCCTTCTCTTCTCCAGGCTGAACAACCTCAACTCTTTTGCCTGTCATCACAGGACAAGTGTTCCAGTCCTCTGATCATCATTGTGGCCCTCCTCTGGACTTAGTCCAACAGGTCCACATCTTTCTGATGTTGGAGACCCCAGAGCTGGATGTAGTACTCCAGGTCAGGTCTCATCAGAGCAGAGAAGAGGGGGAGAATCACCTCCCTTGACCTGCTGGCCACAGTCCTTTTGATGCAGCTCAGGATGTAGTTGGCTTTCTGGGCTGCAAGTCCACACTGCCAGTTCAAATCCAGGTTTTCATCCACCAGTACCCCCATGTCCTTCTTCACAGGACTGCTCTTAATCCCTTCATGACCCAGTCTGTACTGATACTGATGATTGCCCCAGTCCAGGTGCAGGACCTTGCACATGGCCTTGTTGGAACTTTGTGAGGTTCACATTAGCCCACTTCTCAGGCCTTGAGACAGGTTGCTCTGGATGGTGTCCCTTCCCTCAAGCATATCAACTGCACCAGTCAGCTTGGTATCATCCACAGACTTGCTGAGATCCTGAAACACTGCAAGCGGAAGGGCCCCAAAGAAAGGCACAGCCTGGTGCTTGCGAGTTTCTTGAAAGCTTTGTGCCTCAAATTTGTTTCCTTCCCTGCCACCATGAAGCAAGATTACTAAGAAATAATTGTGAAGAGGAAATAAACATCAGTGCTGTTTTCTCCACTCACCTTCACAGAGGGAAGTGTAGGGGGGCAAAGGGCAAAATCACAGAAATACTTCCCAGGGAACTAGGGCAGGAAAGAAGCTTTCCTACCTCCTGGGGTGAGGGACAAGCCAAATACCTTCAGAATAATCCAAACCACCCTGCTTTTCAGCTGTAACACAACCACGCTTGGTATGCTGTAGCCAACTTGAAAATCTTTACTGTGGAAGCTGGGAAGTTGTAATACAAGAGCAGAGATTTTCCAGCACACATGACTAAGGCTGCAACAGGCTATTGTCCCCAGTTGCCACTGCAGGTGATCCTGCCCTCCAGGGCAGATTAGCTTTCCCCCTTTCTGCTGCAGATGGCTATGCCTCACCATTACCTCTGAGCAACGACTACCAGTTAGTACAGGACAATAATCAACATTTGGACCAGTGAACAAAGGCAGGGGAAATGGCTCCTATCAGCTCTACCATTTCTTTTAGCCTTTCCTTGCTGCCTGCCCTGTGCATACACATATGCACCCCCACAACCTTCAGGGTCAGCGCTGAAAATAAACTCACCTGTTTCTTTGAAGCTGCCTCTCACAGCCCAGTTTCACCTGCAACCAAAGGGACTGCACATAATCATTGCCCTCAGACTCTCGTTGGTAAAGGAGATTATCAGGGTGTATCCAGTTTGCCCACTGTGACTACTGCTAGCTCATCACCTGCTGTGAGGGGAACAGTGATAGTGAAGGTCAGACCTGCACTTCCCTAAGAGGGTGTCCTGTGAACAGCATGGCCTCTCTCAACCTTAAAGCCCTGGGTACAGCAAGAAGCCTTCTGGCACACCAAGCCTATTCTGAAGCTTTGAAAAGAGGAACGAAATAGCCATCATCCCTGGAGATGCCAGGAAATATATGCAGGTTGCAGGGTGAACTGGAGCTGCCTGGCAGGAGAAAAGCCCCACCACAGATGCTGGGTCACCAGTGCAAGGTGCTGGGGATAAATGAGCTGAGTAGCTCATTTATCTCAGTGTTACCTGTGAGACTCTCAGCCAGCCTCCTTGGATTTAAACCATCAATTTGCACCACTCTGCTTAGATGTGTGAGCAAAGAGCTTTAGTGAGTCTGAGAGAAAAGCCTCCAGCTGAGCTCCCCAGCCATTAGCCATCCACAAAGGGAACCCCTCCCCACAGAAGACCCTTGGAGAAAAACAATCTCTCTTTGAAAAATGTGTCTCCATACCCTAATGGGTAACAAAGGGCATGAGATACTTAGAATGACTAAGAAAGAAAGAAAAGAATCCACCTCCCTGATTCTGCATCCCACTACGGAGTAAACTGACATGAAAATTTTATCATGCTAGGTTGTGTACATTTGAGCACCCATTTTCCTGGATGTCTCTTTTTTCAAATAGTATTTCATAAAATAGTTAAGTCTGGGGAAAATCTTGTCCAAAACACAGAACATTAGCATTCAAAGATGCAGGTGTTCCAATGTGAAAGGCAAAATTGGTGGGGCTGAGGCCAAAGAGGAGAGAGAATATTTACTCCTGGAAATAAGCTTAACATAACCTTTACATTTCCCAAATAATTCATGTAACTAGAACCGTAAGTCTGGTGCTGCTGTAAGATCTGCACATATGAGGGCATTGCCATCCTGTTCCAGAGCAGCTATAAGGAGGAGTGACCTTTGTACCCATCTGCAGAAAGGAAACCTTTCAGGTAAGCACAAGCAACAAGCTTTTCTATTTTCTTAATGAGTTTAAGAAAATATTCTTTGACTGCATTACATTTTCTCAAAATTTAAGCTTTTCTCATTGCTCTTCAGAAGAGTTTGTGTGTATCTGATGTGCAGAAACAACTAGGGATGCAAACCGGTTGTGCAACAGCAGAACTGAATTCAAGGCTTAGCATTAAGAAAAGCTGGGATCTCAGTTTACATGGGAAACTGATTTAAATTGATGAGAATACATACAGGGATTAGAGTGCTAAAGAACAGTCCGAATGGAAATTTTCTTTCATAATCCATGTATTTCAGTCCCAGTGCAGACTTACCTTCATTAAAGTTACTCTTCTGGTAGTTTTCCACCACAACTTACATTCACCGTCAGTTAAGTAAAGCTATAGATACACATCAGGCCTTCAGTAACTGTGATCTCTCAATCACATTTCCAGCATTTGGATGTCCCCTTTTCTTTTTCAAGACTCAGGTAAGTTATTGAAGGGGACTGTGACTGCATTGCTTATGACAGCTGTGACATCATTTCTCATCTCTTTCAAAACATCCATCTGCAAGAAAAGGTGGTGCTCAGTGTATCACAGCATCTTAATGCCAGCACAGCATAAAAACTGTCACAGATGCTCACCATCACCCATCATAAATAAAACATGAGACTCCTTGCAAGGTCCACGCGTTGTCAAGGCGTTTGATGTAATTGGTTTCGGCGTGTGACAGTGCAAAACGGGCAAGTCACAGGATGTCCTTCATTACTACAAATGGTCTATTGATTTCCACCTATGCCTTTCACACACAGACCTGCACCTGCTACTGGACTCCCCCAAACTCTCAGGCTGTGTTGAAGGGCTCAAGTGAGGGAAATGTCTGCATGCATTTTATAGGTAATTAATTTGTAAGGAGAACGTAGAAACACTCATGAGACAGACGCACACAGGTAAGGACCATATGTTTTAAATAGGCTTTAGAAAACTCAGTTGTGGTTTAGATAGATTACTTTCAATCCTATAAGAGAAACTGCACAGTGGAGGTGTTCAGGCATTTATAGGTATATGAAAACCTTGTGGGTTTGGTATCCCATGCTGACTTCCAAAATAAATATGGACAGTGAAAGTGCAGGAGGAAAACAGGAGGCTTGAATTTGCCCAGTTGTTTACTGAAAATTGAAATTTCATCAGCTGTGAAGACTCTTGGTGCATTGCATACACATTACTCATAGGCTTCCCACCATACACAGATTTAGAGATTTAAGGATAGCTTTGTACTATCATTTGCACACCCACACCACTTGCCCACACCACAGCAGCCTGTATCTGCAGGCGTGAAGGACCCACCACAGTGACTTCCAAACACTCAGTATTTTAGGGCAGGATTCTCAGCACAGAGCAATGGAAACCATGGGACACTGAAAGAGATGGTGACAGATAATTAATTAGTTTAAGACTTTCTAAGTGGAGATTAACTAGCATTCCTAGTCACCATGGGGGAGGAGGTGAGGGACAAACAGTAAAAAGGGTTTTCCTTGCTTCAGATTGCAAAAATAATTCCCAACAAGATGGCAGCCCTATCATAGAATCATTAAGGTTGGAAAAGACCTACAAGATCATCAAGACCAGCCGTTAACCCAGCACCGCTGTGTTCACCACTAGACTACATCCTCAAGTGTCACAGCCACATGTCTTTTGAACACTTGCAGGGATGGCGATTCCAAAACATCCCTGGGCAGCTTGTTCCAATGATTGAACACCCTTCCAGTGAAGAAATTTTTCCTGATACCCAGTCTAAACCACCCTTGGTGCAACTTGAGGCCATTACCTCTCATCTTCTTACCTGGGAGGAGATACTGACACCCACCTCACTACAGTCTCCTTTCAGGTAGCTGTAGAGATCAGTAAGGCTCCCCATGTGTCTCCTTTTCTCCAGGATAGACACCCTCAGCTCCCTCAAACACTCCTCATCAGACTTGTGCTTCAGCCCCTTCACCAGCTTCATTGCCCTTCCCTGGACATGCTCTGGAGAGACTCAGGATTTTTTACACCGTTGTGGATCAGCTCTGATGGTGAAGATTAGGCAATTTATTGGTTCAAATAAATAAGACATGCTGTGATCAAGATCTCATTGCCCATTTGCTAAGACGACTTGAGAGCTTGCTAAGATCCTCTTCTACCTGGCAGCACTGCAAGATTCTCTCCTGAGCAGGAGCAGATCTGGCTTCCCTCAGCTCTCACATCCTTGTTTAGACTTAAATGCTTCTAAGACTCAGGAGACTTCAGTGTGCATGAGAACCCTTCGCCCATAGGAATCAGCTGCCTGCTGTGTCAGCGTTCAGCTGAAGGAAGGTTTCTCCGGGCCGCTGGTGTTCCTGCAGGACTCGCACGGCAGGTACACCAGGGACGCAGCCGTTCCACTCTCAGCCCCCGAGGATGAAGACACAGCAATGCTGGGCCTGGTAACACGAGAAACACGAGGGGGAGCCCTTGCAGCTTTCAATTAACAGAGACAGCAGG
>NW_008687822.1:26336-33034 GCF_000695815.1 Acanthisitta chloris
TCCTCATCTGAAAAAAAAGACAGGAGTCCTGAAAGCCATCTCTGATCTTCTTGACAAGGAGATTGCTTCTGGTTCAAACAAGTGCAAGCTACAGAGCACTGGGAGAGGGGAAGGTCGCTTGCTACGGATCCCCCTCCCTACACATCCGTGATTTTAAAGGGGGAACAGGGTACAGGATGGACTGTGGACATATTTTCCCATGTTTTCATCTCCAACAATGCCAGGGAAAGACTTAGCTGATACCTGAGTTGATTCTGAACAGCCTTATGGTCAAACTTTGCCAACACAAATGAGAGAACAGAATATATAGTGACACACTGTGCACAGAATGGTGCATATATATTCTGTAATTCTATTTATATATTGTTTTTTAGGAACAAGGTAAGTAGTAACTGATAGTGCACCTACTGCAAGATATTTTTTTCCACAAAATGCTGGTGTCTCTCTCCTTAAGAGGGATTACAAAGAAAAAAGCATCTTACTCACAAGTCACCAAGTCGCATACTTCGCTACACCAGTCTCCATAGTTCTGCATCTCAATTTTCCTTTCCGCAACAGCATACATTTAATTAGCAAAACAATCCCATCTGTTCCGTGAGTCAACACTGACATCTTTACTGTTAAAATACATGTATTACTCTTGGTGCAGCTGTGCTTAATCTGATGAGGGGAGAAGAGCCTGCTGTTCACAGAGCATGGTGCCTAGTGCCCAGGCTCTCGTCGCAGGGCTGCAAGCCCAGCTGGCACCAGGAGCTCCCAAAGGCCTCCACAACCCCAGCCCTGGCCACTGATGCCCCCTGGGATGCCCTTAAGTCACCTACATGCCCTAAACACAGAGCTCCAAAGGTACTTCCACAGAATAATTGGTAAAAGATCCTTTTCCTGCTTGTTTCTTTAAGTTTTAATGGAACAAGTAAGAACAAGCTCAAAAAAAAAAAAAAAAAACCCAAACCAAAAAAACCCACAGAACAAGCACCAGAGGCTGTGACGAGCATCAGGATACTGGAATTGATACTCCAATGGGCAACAGGTTAGTAAGAGCCAGCTGAACCTCATCCACCAGCACAGACTACCTCTCAGCCTTGGGACTTCAGACTTCATCCCCTCCCCAGCAGCCTGAGGTACAGGAACCCATGGAGACCGGGCACCCTGGATCTACAGCAGAAAGCCTCAGGGGCTCACCTACTCCTGAGTCAATCTGTCAAGGAGCAAACCAGCCCTGCCTGTCCCAGCTCTGTGTCATGTTGCAGTCATTATACAGCAGCTTCCTCATGGCCGCAGTGCCGTCATGCTCCTGATGAGCTCTTGCAGATTAAGTGTCTCCCTTCAGCCTACAATATTAAGAAAATATGGAAAAAGATGAGATAGTGTCTGCCTCATTCAGATCCTGCCTCAGTCACAGCCTAGAGGGCAAGCTTAGCTCATGGCAGGAGATAAAAGGTAGGACAAGGTATCCAAGTCAACCACAGGTGAATCCAAACTTGTCAGCCTGAGAAAGGATGATCTAAAGGATGAACTGTTGAACTCAACAGGAATGGAAATATAAATAAAGAAGTCTGGGTAAAAGCAGGGACCAATCATTTAAACCAGGGACTTGGAGCACACAACACACTTTTTCCCTCACTGATGTCCTAGATAAATGATACACTGATTCTGCCCTTGGGCTGCTGTTCATCTACTACATATTTAGGGATTTTCCATCCCCACCTTTAGACTGAAATGGCTAAAAGGAGTTACTTGTTCTCAGGCAGCAGATTAATTTTAACTTTCATCTTTCCATAGAAGCAGCAGTCTGCTTAGGGAGGGCATTTGAACACCTACACCACCAGTGTAAGATACAGCATACCCCTCACCAAAATGCAAGCAATCATGAGGAACACACGTTGGTTCATGCAGCACCCCATGAAACCCGCACTGCAAGCAGTGCAAGCATGCAGGTAACAATCAAATCCATAAGAAACAAATCAGTTAGTCCAACAATAGTGCAATAAATTGACCCTGCAGCAAGTCAGCTGAATTAACAAAGCAGGGCAGTAAAGCAGGTTAACAGAAAAAGTAAACACTGAGTCATTCAACAGACCAAGAGGTCCTGGCTCCAGCTGAGCCCAAAAGATACTTTCACCACCTTCTGGCCACGTTGCTCCCCCTGCAGCCAAAGCTCTGAGGGACCTGAGTCTACAAACACTGCTTAGAACTGCTTGGCCTAAGACTTGTGTGCCTTCTCCTCTTAGCAAAAGCCCATCTATCTCTGCATTGATGGCAGGCAGTGTCCAGGCAAATCAGGCTCTTTAGGCTAGAGCTACTGTTCTGTTCATTCTTTGAGCCCTACTGCTGTTTGAATCGATTCAAGCACTTTTGCACCCAGACCAGTAAACTCTTCACTAGGTTAACCCAACCAACCCATTCAAGAGAACATTTGCAAACCCAGACCTGCAAGGCTGCACCCAAAAGATACCACCCAAGACTAGGGCAGAGATGCAGAAATGACCTCCAAAGGTGTGTGTGATACTTTGTTAACACCCACTCCTGCATGGATGTGCTTCCCAAGTAGCAAAATTTTACTTAAAAAATAAATATGTACAATTTGCTAGAAAATGACATGTGTAAGTTGCAAGCATGAGGGCTAGTGATAAAGATGAACTTGCTATGAAGAGACCAATTAATGCAAAACATCTGGGACACTGCAGTAGCCACAATTTCTCTACCAGTGAGGGAGAAAACCTACATGGACACAGCCAACACGCTACAATGGAAGTAAAGCCAGAGGACAACAAATACCACAACGGCACTGGTTACCATCAAGAAGATAGCAGTGTTACACGCTGAATGCACAAACAGGATGCCAACAGGTTATTCAGGCACAACAAAATGCATTATATTAGAACACTAGGGGCAGAAAGCAAGCAAAAAGCTTTTATGGCACAACAAAAGGCTCAGATTTACAAGCATAGATGCCACTCAGTTACTTCTCAATACCACCATAGCTTCCTATTTAAACTTATCTTCCAGAAAATAACGTAAATATGCTCATTTCTCTGCCATCAGCCATCTACACCTCCTCCTGTTCATGAATTTCTGCTTGTCTCAGACACACCTATCAGCAAGTTTCAAAGGACGTGAGGTTTGATTAGAAAGCTAATGTGGCTCTACATCTTCCCCAGCTGAAAGCCTTCCTTTCTTTTTAGCCCCCAACTTTTGTCCCTGCTACAGCTGTCAAGTTCTGCAAACAAATCCATGTCTGTTCAAGTCAGATAGTTCCCAGTAGGTCAAAATTGTGCAAAATATACTATGCACATAATCATAAAATCATGTACAATAGTAAAGCATGTAGATGCAATCAATGACTTCAGTCCTCATGAGGTAAGAGCATACTAACCCCCTTTTGTGAAAGAGGACGGTGACATCCAGAAAAAAAATCATGACTGGCAAAAACCGTACCTTGTTTTCTAAGTGTCGGTTTAAAAGCTGAAATGAAATACCCTTTGCCCTTGTTTAAAAATAAACGCTAACCTTTCCAAAGATGCTCCAAGCCATTCAAGCAACTAATCTAGTCCAGTATGTTACCCAAAGCCCAGTAGAGGAATGAAATTGCCCCTATGAATGCATCAGTCATTCACATTATGACTTGTTAAGACAGGCTACTACCACTGATGTCTTCTTCAGGCAGAGCAGAAACCCAAAAGGTACAGGCCCCCACCAAAATCCTATCACTTTGATGACCCAGAAGTCCTGACTTGAGAATGGCACTGTTAACTTCACAGAGGGCACCATGCAGCAAGGAGCAGGCTTCAGTGTGCTGTCAGTTTTGACCATCTATGCTTCAAGGTAAAGGCATAAAGGAGGAAAACCACAATGCTGCCTGTAAGCAGCAAACGCCACAGGGGCTGGCAAGCTCTTGGGAGTCTGTCCTTCAAATGAAGGGAAGGCTTTATGAAGCCTATGTGCACACACACCTCTCAGGTGAAAAAACCAAGTGTCAGTTGTCAGCACTGAGCCAAAGCTTAGCTCACATGAAATGGTTCTCCTTCCATCCCTACTCTGACCTCTGCTCCTCTCCTCTCTCCAGAGTACCACATGGACAGCATCCTAGTGGCACCCTATGGCAAATAGAGACCATAGACAATGGCAGCAAGATTACTCCTCCACTAGCAGTAGGAAGAGAAACTGCCTTTTGGGTTTTTTTCCCTAGGGTACAGAGGATGCTTGTAATCACTTGCCTACACCACATAAGTGTCTCTGCTAGTTATCACCTTTAGCCTCAAGCAGCATCTGAACAGAAGGAAAAAAAATAAATATAAAAATAACACTTCCCAAGGACCCCAAGGAAAATGAATCAATTCAGCAAATTTTGAAATATACAAACTGTTTACCAAAGAACACCTAAGAGTTACTAGCCAATAAATCAAACTTTTTTTGTTTAAATACATTATTTAATGAGTTTTCTTTAAGAAAGAGATATTTTGAAGCTCAAATTACAATAAAGTACAATCTTCTAGATCTACAGTAGACAGTGCTATACACATTTACCAAACCAGGTATTTTCATGTTTGCTCCTCTGTTGTTACTGTTATTATTCAAGGAAAAGGAACTAAAAATCTCTTGTTAACAGCAATTCTGTTCTAACTTGGCTATTTCACCCTAGAACAGAATAATGACAACAGTCTGTTACCACAGTCCTCTCTCCAAACACAGACGAAATGTTAAGCAAGAGCAAGACACTGTCATGATCTCACACTAATTCAGCTTTTTAAAGAGTGACAAGTAAAATGGAGCAGTTGGTTGGAGGCAACACGGAAAAAAGATGTTGCTCCTTTCCCACAGGAATCACAAAAAGATGCCCTTTTGCTACCAAAGTGTAATTGCCATCAAACTCATGTTCATTCAGCATTTTCAAGTAAATCTGAGTTTACACAGGTAGTTTTGAGTTCACTTTTCCACCTCCTCCTTATATTTTTCCCTCTTTTCTCCATATCCAATGTTTTCCTTCTCCCTTTTCTTGTCCCTTCATTATTTCTATCTTCAGTCACTCAGTCCCAGTGGGATGGAGACAGAGCAATACTCCTCTTCAGTCTTCTGGCATTGTCAATACTGTGGCAAAGGGCAAGTCAATAGTGCTGAATTAGTACTGAGAAAGAAAAAAAGAAACAGGTCAATTCCTCAGAGAGTTGTTTAGTATCTTTTAAAGGCCATTTTGCACAGCCTTTAAATTCTGGAAGTACATGTGAGCTTCTGCAGTTAGTGTAAAAATGTGATCGAGCTGAAAAAGTTTGAATACCTCTTGGTTTAAGTGAGCAGCACGCTGAGGAACCACAGCAAGCTACTGCTTGAGAGCTGCTGCTCAGCTATTCAGACATAAAAGCAGACATCAGGTGTAAATTTCATATTTATTATAACAAAAATTATGACATGTTCATTTGTGCATTCGGCTTTAATATAACTCTTGGTATGTAAATGTTCTACAGCAAATGAGCTCTATACAATCATGCTGGTTGTGGCAGCAGTAAGGAACACAAACAAAACGTGTCTGTAAAAGTAAGGAAAGAAAGAGACCAGAGGGAAAAGTGGGTTTCTTTAAACGGTCTACACCATCTCAGCTCTAGCTAACGTGTACACAGCCACGCAAGTCCGTCACGCTTAATGGCCACGGCCCGAAGAGTCGCTTAAGAAAAAAGGTCAGTTTTTCAGGTTGTGTCCTTAATGCCAAGGCTACAAAACATGTAAGCATCACTATACAACACTGAGCTATTTACAGGAATTTCCCAATCAACTGTTCTCTCAGAGAAAATTAGTGAATCTCAGTGACTTAAGTCACCTGAAAGAGTAAAGCAACTCCTAGGAGTTAGTCTCCATATTCTACAAATGTCTATCATTTTCAAGACCAAAAAAAGCCTTTTCTCTCAAAGAAATACAGTATTACAATATTACTTAAATCATTTAGCACTGGCTACTGCCCTGCTTTTCAAACAAAACAAACAAGCCATTTTAAAAAATATTACATCATCATCTGTTTCTCAGCAATATATTAAACCTTTTTATTTTTTTTTTATTTTTGTTTTGTTTGTTTTTACGTTTTTACACTTGATATGTTAAGGGAAGGTTAACTATTTTAAACTTTACCAGTCAAGCGTCTCTAGAAGAAAGTCAGTGAATATTAAACCTAACAAACTGAAAAGCTGCAGTTATCTGTAGTGGCAGGATAAGGAAAAGGAAGTATTATAAAGGAAAATGATAAGGAAAACCCCTGCTGTAATGCAAGCCCACTGGGTCTCACACTCAAGTCTCCTTATTTGTTAGTTTATTTCTGAGCAGTAAATAGTGGGTCATAGTGGTGTATCATAATAGTCTGCCAGGTGGTCCATCGGATACTGCCTCTGCTGCTGCTGCTGCTGTTGCTGCTGCTGTTGTTGTTGTTGTTCCTGGTGCTGCTTCATAATCTCCTTAACTTCTTCCTCAAGCTCTGGTGGGATGATGAATTGGTCATCAGGATCAGGCTGTGCTGGAGCAGCAAAGTAGCCTCCGGTTTTTCTGAGTGGTGCATCTGTTGCAACTTCAATTAAGTTATGGCTCCTCTCGTGTGGTGCCACAGATCCATTTCCCCGCCGGCGCCCTATTGTGCCCGTGGCAGAATATTCAGCTTTCCTGGGAAGGCCAGGCTCATCTTCATTGGCACTGATGACAATACCTTCGTCACTGGCTTC
>NW_008687822.1:33108-46490 GCF_000695815.1 Acanthisitta chloris
GATTCAAATACCTTCGTCGTTGGCTTCCCCCGGCACCTGGAGAAGCTGCTTCTCCTTTGCTCGGCCGCAGTGGATGTCTACCTCCACTTCCACACGGCTGCCGTTGGTGAACACGCCCTCGATGGGCTCCTCGTCGTCGCTGTCGAGCCCGTTGTCAGAGAAGGCGCTGGAGAAGGTGGCGCTGGACAGCTGCCGCTGGAAGGAATTGGACAGGCAGATGGGGTGCAGCATGCAGCGCTGCTCCCCGGGGTAGGCAGGGCTGCTCTCGTTCATGGCCACCTGTGGGGGCTCATCGGAGGCTGTGGACCCCACCTCACTGCTCATTTCGGAGGTGGAGATCTCGCTGCTGATCTCTGAGGCCATGCCACTGCTTGAAGATGGCATCCCAAGCGCATCCGTTGGCCTGTCCTTGATGACCACGTTGACAGACTGGGGGAAGATGCCTGGGCTGGGGGGTGGGACCCCGTTAAGTTCACAGCAGCAGAAGCTGTCCTCCGTCACGTTGAGCTGGACCACGACAGCGCTGATACTGTCGTTGCAGCCGTAACTCTGGGCCAAAGTGCAAAGCTTCTTCGCGGCTGCCAGTGCATCAGGCACGTTTCTGACTGCCTCCACTGCTTCATCCATCGAGAGGCTGTCCCACAGCCCTTTGCTCCCCAGAATAAAGAACTCATCTTGTGGAGTTAAGGTGATAGACTGGACGTGAGGACGTGGCACAACACTCGGGTGAAGGAAGGTGTACCCCAAGATTCTTGTTGAATCCGTCACACCGTTCACTTTGCCGTCCTGCAATTAGAAAGGACAGGATATTGGAAGCCAAACAGACAAGGATACACAGTACCTGCATCTCCTTGCATTTTACTGATGGCTGTTTTTGCTGTACTTCACAACACTGCCATTTATGGACAAGGAGATAGAAAAGCAAAATGACTTGCAAGGAGGTGTCAGAGCTGGGATTAGAGCACAGCAATGGCTGGTTTGCAATCCTGCTCTATGCCTCCTACACCTGACTGATCTGTCATCAGCATCACCTATGCACAGACCAACAAAGCAGAAAGCTGCAACAAAGAGCCATCTATTCTGCTCCTGCAGCTGCAAGAGCCAACCGGACAAATGTTTTACCAGTGAGTCAGACCTATCCCTCCTCCACCCACGGTATCTGGCTTTATACTGGGCAAGGCAACACACAGCTCCATTTGATACAGGGGCAGGTCATTCAGTTATGAGTCTTCTCTCACAGCTGTAACAGCTGTAATCAAGAGTTTCATCTTCGCTCATCGCTTCAGAAACAAAAGTTCATTAAACAAAATGCTTTAAATGAAGCATGCAAGTCAAATGTAGCAGAGAGCAAGTCTGCATTTCTCAGTCAGCTGAGTTGTAGTGAAATATTTTACATGCCCCAATTACTTACTACATTTCCACTTAGATATGACATTTCCAAAGGGAAGAGAAGTAGTATCTGAAGGGAAAACATCAGTAAAAATGGACACATTTGAGAAAAAAATCCCATGCACGTCCAGGTCCCAGAATCCTGTCCTGGTTAGAATCCAAGCTGCCAGAATAAGCAGAGCAAGTGTCTGACACAGCAAGCCTGGCTATCTGTCAGCCTGCTGGGGATATCTGCACCCTGCTAATTGTGCGTTCAAGAAGAATAGCAAAGGTGAGGATTTACACTCTTTGGGTCCAGCTGATAACTGCAGGGGTTATTACAAAGCAGATAACCACAGAAAAGTGAACCAAGACTAAAAAAGCTTCCTCTTTAAAACCACTCAGAAGAAACAAAAAACCCAGGTTGGCATGTTAACTTCCCCACTAGAAGGCTGACAGCAGTGATAAGCCATCAGTGTGCATGAAATCAGTGAGTCATCTTAAGATTCAGCATAGAAATTTCCCTTTTCCTCTATGGAACAACACAATGAGCATGCCACGGTGATGCACGCTCTGTTGGAGTGACTCCCTTTCAGCCTGTCATGTTTGAGATCCGAGTCGTCACCTTGCTCTGGCAAGATCAATAGGCACATGACTTATTCCACACACACACACACACCCCTACAGACACATGCACACCCTGCACACAGCAGTGAGTTTTCTGCCCTTTCCCCCACCATTAGGAGGATTCAGTATTTATCTACTCTTCTGCATGTGTCACACAAGGCAAAGCAAAACTGACAGAGGTGGCTTCAAGCTTCTAAGAAGGGAACAGTTTTGTCTTCTCTCATGGTTCAGCTGAGCACAGGGTGAGTTTTTCTTTTGGGCAAGTGCTCTCTTAAAGAGCAGCCTGTCAAAGGGCAGTTTTGGGAAGACAGGAGCTCAGACAGCACAGTCAGTCTGCCAGGGGCAAGGAGTCTCCCCTAAGGGAAGGACAGCATTGCTCCAAGTGCTCTGCCCTCTCATCCCTTTCAATTGGAGAGTGTCTTCATGACAGCTCCAATGCAGCAATTCCTCTCCCATTAGGAGGAGGGTGTCTGCTTTCCTGTTTCAATGCAACATGCTCAGAGCTGCTCCCTCAGAAGCTGATCAGAAGCCAGCACGGCAATGGGATGGAAAAGCAACCTGATGGCATGATATGAATCCCCTTGAAAGGGAAAGTGCAACTTTGGAACCCGTACCATGAACACTACTTCCTAGAGGTTACTAATATCGACATATAATTTAATGCACTGCTGTGCAAACAGTGTTCAAGGAGGCTGCAAGCTGCAACAGTCCCTAGCTGTTCTCTAACCTCGGTGATAATGGCCTTATGCTGCTTAATCCTCTTCAGCTCCTCTTTGCAACTCATCACGTAACACCTGGACAAAGGCAGAGGTTTCCCATTCCGGCAGAGAACGGTTTGGCACTTCCCCACGTTTGCTGAGGTTAGCGTGAAGCATCCACCAGGGTCCATGGGATCATGTTTTATATGGCAAAGGACAGCAGAGCCTCCAAGTTTCTGTCCAGCTGTTCCAAGTTTCCTGTAATTTAAACAAAACGATTGTTCTTTAATTGGAAAACAAGTGTCGGGGTAACTACAGAGAAACAGCCACTGTTCCACAACCACAAGCATTCACAGCATTGACTCTATTGGACCATTGGGACAGAAACAAAAGCCTCCATCAAAGACTGTGACACTACAGCAGCAGCACTGCAGAGAGCTCACATGCAGCTCTCAGGCAATGTGTTATTTTCCTATATGAAGATACTCAAATCTGCTCAATTTTAGAAAAAAAAGAAAAATCTTTCCACTTTTAAGAGTTGCACAGTTGTCTCTTTTCCTTTACATCTTATATTTATTTGCTTTAAAGGTCAGATAGAGCTTTGGCTTCTGAAGGTACAGATTTTATTATAAAAACCATAATTCTGACTGTAAAAAGTCTACTTTCGAGCAAAAACAGAAGGCAGAGGTCCACTGTTTTGTGATGTCATCAGAATAATGCCCTTGAAGTATCAAATGATGACCAAAAAAATCATAGCGGCTGTGAACTCTTCATGAGTTAGTGGAAAAAGACCCAACTATTGATAAAATGGAAGTTTTCAGAATCCTGTTATTATAATGTAAATTAATTTCAATACTAGACTGTAAAAAAACATGCATCCCTCCCAGTGGCTTTTTTATCATGGTCTTCCCCTACAGAAATTAGAAAGCTAAACTTTATACTAAGGTTAGGTACAGCTAGTGAGAACTTTTGATTCAAAATCCTGGGGAGAGAACTCACAACCAAGCTTCAATGTGCTTTTCTAATTTACTTTTTACAAATACACTTTAGGAGTGCTGCATATCATCTGTAAGCATCAGTGAATGACTAAATACAACTGGAATGAATACTATATCTGGTTCTCCAAAGACGTGGTTAGCTTATTTTGATTTGAGACCAAAACCAAAAAACCAACACAACAGCTCTTGGTAGGAATGCCACATTCCTGTGAAACTGCATCAGTAATAAACAAAACCACTTAATAAGTACTTTCGATACTCACATTGGTTATTATTTTTGAATATTTTAAGTATATGGCAACCACCTTCTCAGCTAGCAGTCTGAGGCACTGTTATAAGCAATTATGGGAAGGAAGTGTTTTCCCTCTTGTGTTTGTAAGATTCAATACCACCCTGCTGCTTCCCTATCTTTCCTGATACAACAACTTCAGTATTTTTCCTTTCCAAAGGTGCAGCAATTCAACAATAAGCAATGCTGCTTTTAATTTGATCCATTTCCTCAGACTCTAAGCTGCTTATTTGCTTTCTCCTTTGTTTCCCTGACCTCTTCGTTCTCCTTTGTTCAATTCCTTTCGTACTCTTCCTTCACTCAATGTCTCCCCAGGCACAATTTCTTCTTCTGTCAAGAACAGCATGCACAGTTTCCAAACCACTACACAGAGCTACTATTACACTCCCAGCTATTGTATCACAATCTCTCTGGAAGGGTCCTGCTCAAATAATATTCTAAGGCCACAGGGATTTCTAAGAAGTTAGACTATGTGTTTTAAATATTTGTATAGCCTCAAATAACCTGAACTGGTACAGAAAAACAAAGGGTGAGTCCAGGTTTTGCAGGCAGTAGTAGTAAGGAAATTTAAAAAGATGATCAAGACACTCATATCACTAACTGGGTTATGGCCAATTGTGAACTTAAAGAAGATACCAGAAAAGAATAAACCACCACCCACCACTTAGTCATGAGCATTTAGTAACTTTGCAGGTGGCTGGGGTTTTCCTTGTTTGGTTAGGGAGGTGTTGGGGTTTTTCTCCCCATACCTGAAAGGAACAGAGGGCAATATTCACAAAACAAGCAGTAAAGGAAAACACCGTAGCCAGATACCAAGGCTTTTTTCCCTGTCTCACATTTTTTTTGAAGCAAGAGCAGGTGTCTGATCTGAAAGCGAACAAACTGCCCAGTGAGCACCGACAAGGTACAAAAGGCTTCATCCAAAGGATCCAAAACTCACCTCTGCATAACAATGAACGTGTTGATCATGTACTCCTCCTCATTCTTTGTTTTCTGTAGCTCTTCTGCTAAGATGTCACTCATTGTGCACTGCAGCAGATACGGCACTTCCACATTGCGGTCACCATCAAAAACACCATAAAGTGCCTCCCGGTTGTCGCAGAAGTTGTTTGCTGAAAGTGCTGCCACACACAGCCTAGCGAATAAAAAACAAAGCAGGAGAATATCAAGGGTGTTATCCCACTACTCATTTCAAAACCTGTGATTTTGACCAGAGAGATGCAGCCTGGTCTGAGAGCTAGCTTTAACCACCTCTGTTCACAGGCATCTCAGGACGGCTTTCTGAGCTGTGCAGACAAGTCAGGCCCATCAACAGTGCTAAGATGTGCAGAGAACTATACTGGAAGTTCAAGCCATGCCCTAAAGATTCTTCCCTCTTTTCAGCATATGAACAAAGTTCCTTACTTGTAGAAATGGGGGGGATCTCTGAAACAACACCAGTTTAAACTGCACTTGCTCCTCCAAAAGCCACCCTTGGGATCTAACATGCTGATGACCAAGTTGTGTGCTAAATCAGTTAATGGTTAAGTAAAGGCTTGCTGGCACTTGCTATGGAAACCTAGGTAGCAGAAGATTTCTAAAAAGGTATTTGAGGAACAAAGAAAGATTCATTACATTGCCAGCAACACAGACTAGCAGACTCTTGGTACATTAT
Source organism: Acanthisitta chloris (assembly GCF_000695815.1). NCBI lineage: Eukaryota > Metazoa > Chordata > Aves > Passeriformes > Acanthisittidae > Acanthisitta > Acanthisitta chloris. The sequence goes on from NW_008687822.1 coordinate 38,743, forward strand.
TTGTCAAGTGCTGCCTTAGTCACAGGAGCGCCACACACTATGAATATTCAGAGTTTTGGCCATTCTGCCTCTTCCTTTAGTATCTCTGATTTGCTTGGTGAACATCCTTTGGTTGAAGATAAAGAAGCTTTGCAAAGAGGAAAATGCTTTTAAACACTCAGATCTTTTCCAAGTACCACAGTCTTGCATAGACCAAATGTGTCGGCTACACTTGTATCTTAGCAACTTCCCAAACAAAGACCAAAGCAGAGAGCCAAGCAGGGCCTTGGTATACAAATGTAGAGTCCTGCCATGGCCTCTGCCTCTGTGAGCCTCAAAACGTCCACAAAAGCCTCACTGAAAACAGGATTTGTTTCTATCAGCACAGAGGTACTCTGCTGTTAGGGTGCTCATATGATAAAACCCATGCCGGTCGTACTTGTTCTTGACGCCGGACGCTTCCGTGTAGCCGTGACTCCACACCGCCGGCGCTCCCGAAGCATCCCCGGCCGAGGGCTGGTCGATCTTGAAGCAGCGGATATTGCTGCAAGGAGAAAGGAAAGGGGAAAGATGCAATGGATTGAATGCTGACATGATCCAACTTAAAATGTGAAAAGAACGCCTTTCTTACTTTTTGTTCTTAGGGATATATTTAATAGAAGAAAATGAAACAGGATGTGCAAAGTGGTTACCTTTATTTGCCTGTATGCAACAAACAATAACTGAACCTCTATGAGGGTGTCAGTTGTGCTGTTTTGCTTAGCTGGCTTTTCTTTCCCTGCCCTCACCCCTGAGCTATTTGTTTCAAACCTAGCCCTGTAGGAATACAAGGCAAATTTGTCACTATTTTGATGAAAGACAGTACAGGGGAGTGACTTTTTAAACTTATACATCTCTCCCATCCATTTTAACAAGTTGCTGGGCTCTTTTCACTGTACTCAAATGAAATCCCCCATATGACCCACAGCATCCCCTAAATAGACGAAAAAATTATTTAGAAACAGCAACATGTAGTAAGCCTTTCATGAAAACGCCAACGAAACAGAAATCGGCTCCATCCTGGTCCTGCACCAACCTGCATGAGCCAGTCTGCAGTCCTGACAGCAGGCACAGCCCTTCTGTCTTCCCCAATTTTGGAGTCCAACTTAGGCTCTTGATCCTCTACCCTCCAATTTACTACCAACATAGCCTTTAGCCTGAATTTCAAGTATCTCACGGAGCATAGTCAAGACTTAAAAAGGGCCCAGCCCTCTCTGTTTATACCCTTCTCTTCAGAGCCCTGCTTTGCTGGGGAGAGATGACCTCCACGCTGCTCCCTACTGCTCTCTTCCAAAGGCAGGAAAAGCAAGCTCCCCACACACTGCAGACACTTCAAAGGCACCCGAACCTTTCATGAACCAAATGAAACATAAAAGGACACAAGCAGAAAGGTCTAACTGTTCACTCTGAGCACTCATTTTTCTCTATCCAAATCCCCACCTGACCTGAACACACAGAAAAGTCTTTTCAGCACTGCATAGCCTTCCTCAAATAACCTGAAGTACTGTCACATCCAGTTCGATTTCTTTTTATGTTAGCAGCCATATAAGTGAGGGCAGATTAAAAGCAAACAAATTACATAAATAATGTTAGAACCCCTTGTGTTTTAAGCTCTTGGTTTTGGAGCCTTCTGTGTGACAAACAGAGGCAAACATCTCGCCAGGAGCATTAGAAAATATTATCTAACCCCAAATCAAACTGCAAACCAGACAGTAGCAGTGATTTTACTTCTGTCTGCACCTGAAAAGCAGTACACATATGAGCAAACACACTTTCTTCACAAACTTCCCATACAAGACACTTATCCTCCAGGGCAAAGGAACTTGGATCAAAAAGGTTTCTGTTTGTTTCCTTTTTAACTGTGTTGACTGACCACTGTTCCTGGGCAGGTCAAGGACCCAGAGTTGTCTCAAGGCATCCCAAGAGTGGTGGGAAAAAAAATACCTCAACACACTGCTTTCAGCCTCCTTAGTGGCACCACTACAAATAGACCGTGTGCCCAGAAAGGAAAGCTATCCAGCAGCACATCCTGTGCAGGGAATATGGACTAAGGCTTCCAGACAGCATGGCTTATTTTTCTCCTAATTTAAAATTACTGTTACAATTGAACTAGATGCCCTTTCCTAACAATCAGAGTAGCAGCATCATCTTTTTTTTTTCTTCATTTTAATTGTTACTGAAAATTCTTACATTCAATAAATCCCTTGGCAACATCCTCCTAAGCATGCAAGCCTCCTTTAAGATCTCCATGCATACTGAACAAGCAGGCATGCATGACAGGACTCTTCTTCTCACCAGCACTGAGAATACATATTAACCTACTACCTGCTAGAATCCTGCCAGGGCACAGATGGAGAGCTGCCTTTCACATGCAGAAGGAAGATATAAAAAGTACCAAGTGCACAAGTATTTTTGTGCCTGCCACAAAAATCAAGTGAAAGGAGCACCTCCTCCCTCACAGTCAATTATAGCAGCATACCATAGAAGTCAGGGTAGTATATCAGTACAGACACTGAGAAACCCCTCAGGAGGCCTGAAACACCTGACTGTGGCTTATGAATATTAGGGAACAGAAAACACCTGAGGTCTTAAGAATAATTTATTAAAAAACCCCAAACCAACAACCAAAAAAATCCACAAACAAAAAACTCCAAAGCCCACAAAAAAATAACCAAGCAAAATGCATACACAAGAGGATAAAAGTTTTCCATGAATTAAGGACCACACACGTGCCAGTGAAAATATGGCATGTAACTGGGCCACACTACTCTTCATCCACTTAGGATTTAAATTTGTACAATAAAGTTACAGGGCATGATGCCTGAATACTAAAGTGGCATGAGACTGGGTGCCCATCTTGCCTGCTGGGTTATCACAAGAAAAGCTGATCTTTAAGTTTTGACACAATTCATTAGCTGTGTAAGACATGTATGTTTTCCCACCCTATGGACCACAGCAGTATTACACACTGCTTTCTTCAGAAAGAGCTCCTTTATGCAATAAAGCAGCTCTTAAAATAGAGGAACACCCCTTTTTTTGCTGTCTGCTGCAGAACATGGATGCCTGTTTTCATCTGTGAAAACTCATCATTATTCAAATTTCCACTTATACTTTGTAAAATCTGCTGATTCAAGCTAAAAACAAACTCACACTAAGTTTCCCTTGCTTGCACAACAGATGAGGTTCACTACTCGAGTGTCTGATCTTAACCATTTACCAGCAAACAAGAAGCAACTCAACCCCTAAAAAGTGAATCAATCCCCCTTGAAACCATTCAATTGTTAAGAATCAAAGAGACTTAGAAGGAAACTTGGAACTGGTACAGTTTCCCACAGGACATAAGGAAAGTTCAAGGCAGCAACACTGTCCACAGATGATCTGGTTTAGTGCAACAGCTTCCCAACACACTGCAAAAGGTGGCACAAGGCACTTGGCAAATTTTGGTTATGGATGACACTTAAGACCCAGAAAACAAACAGGTAGACAGGAAGAAAACTGAGGGTCCTAAAGCAAAGGAACTAGTTTTGCTGCAGAGTGGGAGACATGCGTCTCCAGGAGAGGTTTAAGTATGAAAAATCTATAATTTCTAGGACAAGAGCAGAGAGAGATGAAGGGTAACAAGAAACAGTATGTGAAGAGGTAAAAGGCAGTGTAATGGCAAAGGCAGACACAAGCAGATGAATGTAAGCAAAAAAAATAGTAAGCAGCTACTGGCATCTGAGCATTGGTATAAAATAAGCCTTTTAGTTGAATCTAATGTCAAAAGTAAAATGGAGATCAAACTGGCCCTAAAATGGTTAGACCAGACTAGCAGACCCCTCCAGGAGTTACAGCTGAGAGCAAATGCACTGAAGAAAGCAAAGTCATCCTCTTCAATGAAGCATCAGTTTCTGATCTATCCAGATAATCTGCTACTTTCTGAACCACTGACAACAGGGACCCATACTCCTTCACAGAGATACACATTTCTGTGTATTGTGGCTTCCTCACATCCTAGTGACAGGAGTCATTCTGCTCCCTTCCTAGTGTATAAGGTAACTTACTTCAGCAGCTCTAGGGTTTTGTGATCCAGGGCTAATCTGGGATTTCCAGTCAGGTCCAGCTCTTGCAGTTTTGGAGGCAGGTTTTCAGGCAATGTGACTTCACTGAGTTCATTGCAGCTTAGGTCCACACACTGCAAGAGGAAAACAGACAAAAAAAGGGAGAGAATTCAGCTGCGATCACATCATATAAATTTTGATTAAAAGTGGTAATGCAAGTTTCATGAACAATAAAGGCTGCAACTGAGACCGAAGACCATTCATTTAAGTAAGCAGTTCTTACAAAAGAAATTCATATGGCATTTAGCCATCTTGCCAGGTGTCTGGGACACCTAGAAATATGTTCCCTCCATTTCCATCTCTAATCAGGTGTCATCTTGTTACAAAAACAGTGAGTTTCGTTGGCTCTTCACAGAGACAAAGATGGTCAGTGGATTTTCAAAGTATTTAAGAAAAAATGTTACTGATTAAAACAACCTTTTAATAGATAAAGAAAATGAAGATTGATTCAGTTGGGGCTCCTAAGCCACTAGCACAGCAGTCCCTCTTCTGAAGTCAATTTAGACCAGCATGAGAATGAGCAGGCTTGCAGGAATCCAGTATTTACTGAGGGATATTGAAAGAAGTAGGGTTATGAATGTATGTGGAGGAGAGGAGTAGAGGGAAAAGGAAAAAAATTATTGGAGCAGTAAACATGGGTTTAATTCATGTCATATTACATGGATTTGTATTTAATACGAAGTTAACAAAACAAGTGAAAAAAAAAAGTTTAAATATTTCAGAAAAAACATGATACAGAACAGCAGAGAAACTTGCTGGCTATCTACCAGCTAAGCACAAATTAGCTAGAACAAGTGCACTAGAATGACAAAATCCCCAAAAAACATTGTTGAAAGCTGTATATCCAGATGAAAGTCAATACACTGGAAAAATAGGGCATTTGAGGACAAAATAAAGTCTCCAAACCCTATTACAGGATGACCAGTGTAGTATGAACCAAAAACTGGCAAAAACATAATTCTGAGAGGATAGAGCAGGTTGGTGTTTAAGACAGGATAGAAGAACTATACATATCTTTCAGAAAGACCATTTTCTACTTTCAATCTGCAAAAAGTGAAAGACTTCAGAAGCTTGAATAAAAGAGCAGAAAGGGGCAGAAGACAACTTTTCCTAGCTGCACATTTTGACCATTACATAATTTCCATTGATACAAGAGAAGCACTTTCATTTTTATAGGTATATTCAAGGACATATGAGTCCTGAGCTGGAAGAAGGCACAAGATAATCTAGCAAACTCTGGAAAAGAAAAATCTCTGAACACTTTATTAAATAAGTGCAATGGAAATAGCAAATTTCTGACCCAAATCTTGAATCCTGAGATTGTCTGATATTGAGGCTTTATTATCTATGATGAACAAACTGCTGATGTTATCTAAGCCTGATAAGGAAATCAAAGTTTAAATCTGTCACACAAACAAAACAGTAGACAGCTTAACAGAACAGTTATTCCAGTGAGCTTTCTTCCTCTCTGCAACAACTTGCTGCCTCCAGAGAGCCAGTAACTACTTTGCACATTAAGGAAGCTGCCAGCAGGCCTTGCTGTGCTCAACACCTCAATGCCATTACAAATTTGATGGAAGAGCATGTTGGAATGAAAAGTACAAATATCAGTAATTTAATTGTTCTCCTTAAATGCCCAGTGCACCAAGGGTAGCAACACTCTGCAGCAGATCCCTTGGTACCTAGGCACTAGTGAAGATTGCTTATTTATCAGGTTCAGAATTCTTAGGTGTTGTTTTGTTTAAAGAATAGGCCAAGAGAGACTTGGTGCAGATCTGTGTTAAATTTAGTCCTTATTCTACTCCCCAGGCAAGCAGGAAAGTCTATTTCCGAACTGATCCAAATTTCCTCATGTGTTATTTTAATGCAAGCTGGTTTTGCCCCACCCATGCAACACCAGCAGAACAACTCCTGCAACTGCACACAGGATTTTGCACTGAATGGGCCTGATGGAAAACAGAGGTTAACAGTCAGCATTTGCTTGCACTGCACTCACAGCTTTTAAACTGATGCGCTCAAGGCTGGAAGGGACTTGAATTATCTCCAGTTGTGACTAAAGGTGGCCAGACCAATACTGACCTATTCAACTTGGAGACAAACTACCAAAGATCAAGAGTTTAATTTTCAAGATGTAACTGCTACTAGCCCTTCACTTATTTCAGATCTCACGGTAATGGTCCTGTGAAAGATAAGCCTGACCAAAAACGGTGACTTAAAAACCTCTGTGTCACCCTCACCACAACAGCCCAGCAAGACAACCATGAAGAGAAGCAACTCATCAGTAAACAAAAACTGGATCATAAAGTCAAGTCAGGTCCCAGGTGGGAAAAGGAAGCCTGGGTCACTGAGCTCTGCTCAAGCAGCAAGGACTACTGAACTGTTTGACTGTGCAAGAACACTGGGACACTGGATAATGATTTTAGAAGTGCCCTTTATTATTTTGTAAGGTAAGGAAACTGAAGCCAAACAACAGCTGCAAGGCAGAGTCTGCTGGGGCATTGACTCAGGTGTGTGTGCTTCCAGCTGCTCAGCCATTCGCAGAAGACATTTCAGTGTGCACAGATAAACCTAATTCTGACAGTATAAATACCTGTCATATTGTCATAAAAGACAATAAAACCCCTATAAAATGTATCATGCAGGGTACTTCAGAGACATCCACCAGGCCATTTAAAAGAGGACATCATGTAACTTCTGTAGCCTTGACTGTAGAGTGTAAAAAAGAATTAGAGATAATTGTATTGCTAAAATGACCTTGTGTCTGGAAATCCTGGAGTTATTGCAAGTGTATAAAGGCATCATCATTTACACTAGTTTTCCTTCTGAAATAATTTCAGACAGCATAGTAACTGCTGCTACTAAATGTCCCTGTAACACTGACACCATAAATGTCAGCCTCTCAGCCTAATTAAATACAAAAGCGGAACAGCCGTTACCTCAGGTAACAGAGTTTCGCCAGAAGTTTAGTGCTTGAATGTCACTTCAGTTACAATTAACCATGAAATATGATATGATCACAGAGGCAACATCAGACTATATGACTTTGTGCTTTGCTGCAAGCAAACTTATTTCACCAAATGACCAAATACATACTTAGAGCAATACATTCCGAACTTATTTTGGCACATTTTGAATACCCAGGTAAGGCCAAGTAATGGATACGGGCAGGTGGCACAAGCTTAACCTCCAAACTGAAACACCAACCCTCACCTAGAAAAATCACCAAAAGGCCAGCAGAACTCCTGTGCCCAACAAGGCACCTTCCCATGTAGCAACTACATGAACTCCTTCGTGTAAATGAAAACTAGGCTTGAGTACTGACCAGGCACTTTCCTTCCACAAAGGTGAACACTGTGCCCTCTTAGCTGAAGCCATGCATGCTATCCCTGCATTCCCAAACACTTAGTGTTGCCACACCTCTTTCTTCTGCTAAAGAGAAATAAATAACTACAGGGAACCAGAGGAAGAAACTGCCAGGTCTTCCAAGAGAGTTTTTCTGCTCAGTAACGTGGTTGAGCAACACTTCTAATTTGATGCTTCTGTAAAGCATTCAGTTTTCCCCAAGACACATGAAGAAAAGGAAAAAAGTGACTGCTCCCTATCAGCATGTTTATATTATCTTTTTTTTTT
>NW_008687823.1:0-371 GCF_000695815.1 Acanthisitta chloris
AATTCATTGAAAGTGCTCAAGAGGCTGCTGAGAGCTCAGGAGCTGAAAAGAAGTAGTCATTATACCAAGAAAATATAAAACAAAGATGGAAAAAAATAGCTGCCCTCAGAACAGACTCAGTTTCATCTCTTCTGGTCAGACACCTGTGCAGAAGGCTCTGTGAGTCAATAGTATGTAAATCCACATCCATGGGGGCTGCAAGGTGGTTTTTTTGATGGAGAGCTGTGCAGACACATGACTATTGTTAAGGTGTGCACCGATCGATGTCGTCACATTGCCAAAAGCAAACACTGAGGAATTTGTAACTGGAGAATAGACCAGTGAAGTAATGAGGCATTTGGTCATTTTCTCTTGACAGGAAAGAGACAGCA
>NW_008687823.1:394-738 GCF_000695815.1 Acanthisitta chloris
TGTAAGTGAGGAGAGAGAAGACTGTTAAATGAACATCCCTTCCCGGCAACTTCGGTTGTAGCCCAAGCGACTTGTTACCATTGTATGAAGCCTTTGGATAAGGATGCGTACTGCTGTGAAAGTAAGTCAGGGGGGTTCCCCTCTTCTTCTGTCATTGAATCTGGCATGGAAAATGCAAACCTGATGCTTTAATTTTCCTTTTGCTAAAGGATGTGGGGTGGGAGGGAGAGTCTGGAGACGGTGATTCATGGAGCAGCGTGTTGCCTTGTGGAAACTGGACTGAACAGAGTCATGGCTGTATGGAGGTGTCCTGCAATGTCTTTACTAGCCTGAACTTGGCTATT
>NW_008687824.1:0-16142 GCF_000695815.1 Acanthisitta chloris
AGGTTGAGCTGTGCCCTTGGTACCAGGTTGTATTTCAGCCCTGATGGAGCAGGTTGAGCTGTGCCCTTGGTACCAGGCTGTATTTCAGCCCTGATGGAGCAGGTTGAGCTGTGCCCTTGGTACCAGGCTGTGTTTCAGCCCTGATGGAGCAGGTTGAGCTGTGCCCTCAGTGCCAGGCTGTGTTTCAGCCCTGATGGAGCAGGCTGAGCTGGGCCCTCTGTGTGCCAGGCTGTGTTTCAGACCCAACAGAGCACATTGAGCCCTGCATGAGGTTGGACTGCCCCAGGGGAAGAACCAGGCATAGGGGCTGAGGGAGCCAGGGCAGGACACCTGGCTCTCAGCCCATTCTCTGTGTGGTCTCAGAGAAGTCAACGACCTCAGGTTTGCTCACCTGGAGAGGGGGTGTAACAAGCCCTCCCTGCTATGAAGGGTGTGCCAGCTTTCATTAAGGGCTCAGGCACAGTCCCAAGATTGCTTGATACAGGACGAAGCCAGATGAGATCACACTCTGCATCAATCTTCCCAGGCAGGGCTGGGCTCGTGGCAGCGTGTTTGGGCCAGGAGAGGCTGCTGGAGCCAACCTGAGCCGCCCACAGCCCCTGCTGACACCGCCAGCGCGGCACAGGGCGGCTCTGCGATCAAGTGGGTTGTAAATGAGATGCAGACCGTGGTCTGGAGCTAAATTTTACCCTGGCACAGTGAGGCAAGAGGCAGCAAGTCCCTGCAGGCCCCTACAGCAAGGGCTGAGTGGCACAGGATGCTTTTGTGGAAGCTGGATCAGCCCAGGAGCTGCTCTCACCCCCTATGGACCTTTTGGGGAGTCCCAGGCCTGGGGATTCCCTTCAGGGCTGTATTTGGGATGACCAGGCACAGGCAGCAGCACCATTTACCCTGAAAACTTTTGGGGTACAGCCTTGCCAGCTTACTGGACACAACCCCATGAGCCAGAGCACCTCGATGGAGATGAAGGCAAAGTGTTTTCCCAAGGGCTTCCTCAATGATCTCAAGATCATCCCAATGGCCAAGTGCTCAGGGTTTGAGGCTTTCTGTTGGCAGGTCCCTGTGTCTGTGTGAACAACCTTGGAAGAGCCTCTCTGTGCCATGGGGAGGGAAGGACTGGGCAGGTTGTGGGGTGACCAGGCCCACAGGAAGCACTTGTGGAGGAGGATGAGACAGCAACGCACAGCAATGGCACCTACAGCCACTGTGCTCCTCCCTGACACCCCAATTAGCACACGTCTGCCCGGGGAATGAGGGGGATGAGGAGGAAAATTGCTCTGAATCACTCTGGGCCAGTCCCTTCTGCCATCAAATCCCTCCGAGCCCGCTGCCACCACGGTGCCATCCCACGGCGGCACGGCCCGTCCACAGCAGCGTCAGGATGGCTTTGCTGGGCTCTGGGCACAGGTTTGTCCCTGCTGGTGGCTCAGGTCCTGGCCCCATGCCTCACCAGCCCCCCAGGACCAACCAGTTTGACCCCACTGTGGCTCATCCCTATCTGTGTCCAGACTGATACCGAACGTGTCGTGCACGGCACGTCCAAGTCCCCAATTGCCACAGTTCTGGGCATTGCACAACCCTTCCCTTGTCAGCCACTGGGGAGGGACCTGGGGGGTCTGCAGCAGGTGGGGATGGGTGGGGAGACCCAGCTCAGCCTCAGCTGGATCTTGTCTGCTCGTTGCAGAGTCACTCATAAAACCCTTCAGCCTCCAATCTTGGGAGAGCTCTGGGAGGGGATCAGCACTGTGAGGAGCTGGGAGGGCCATTACAAGCTCAGGGCTATTTTTGGGGGGAGAGAGGACAGGATGGCAGTGGGGAGAGATGTGTTCCCTCAGCTGAGACCTCTGGGTGTGAACTGATGTCTCTGCACCTCACCAGGACACAGCTCAGGGAGAGGAGTGTGGGGAACAACTCCCCCCAAACAGGGCAAGAAGAAGGTTTTAGCATTTATGTGCCATTTGGCTGCTGCTTTGAGCTGTGTCCTGGAGGAACTGCAGAAACAGAGCTGATGCTGGGGAGGAATCAGCGTGGTGGGCTGAGCAGGGGAGAGGATGAGAGAGGAGTTTGGGATGCTGGAGAACGTGTGTGTGTCCTCAGCCCGAAAATTCAGGGTTGGATTCCGACGAGTAAATCCAAATAACCCTGTTTGGGTGGTGGTGCAGGAACAGGGGGAGCAGGATGGGGCTCACAGCATCCCTGGGGAGCGAGGCAGGACCTGATGTCCTCTGCGACACTCAGTGCCACGTCCCACCAGGTGGCAGCAGGAGCTCAGCCCTTGGCTGAATCCTGCGGGAGCTGCTTGCACTGAAAGGTTCCCTATGGATTTAGGCACCACTCGGGGGGTGAGGGCTCGTTCTCCCCCCTCCCCAGCCCAGCAGCCCCGCGGGTGACCCAAGGGGAGTCCTCACTGCAGGTTTCAGGGGAGCAGAAGGTTCTGCTGTGTTGGCAAATATCCTGTTGCAGCAACACCGTGAGCTTCGAGGCTGGTTCCTGCCTCCATCCTGGGGTGGAGGTTTGTGCAGGGGGCAGAAGGGCTGAACACCCACCATCTCCCCCCAAAAAAGCTGATCTGCTGCAAATGGGATCCAAACATCCTTGTCCCAAAAGCTGAAGTGTCCTTAGGAGCCAGCCCTGGGCACAACCTGGTTCTTGGAGGTGTTTCACACTTGGCAGGGTGTGGGCAAAGAACCAGCACCACTATCCCTTGGGTATTGGGGTTCTTCGTGCTCCAGAGACCCTAAAATTCTGCAGGATGGGGAGCATGACCCGTTTTGGGGTGAAGGATTGAGTGTTGGGTGCAGGATCTGTCTCCAAAGAGCTTCCACCTTGCAGAACTAAAGAGACCTCTGGTCCTGCAGCAGATTTTACCTTGTTAAGAAGGTGTTTGGCACTTCAGATGTCAAAACTGACCCCAGAGGAAGCTGAAGCAACCTGGACAGCGGCAGTGAAGCAAACTTGTGGTGGTCTTGTGCTAACTGGGGGCCTTGCCTCAGCACTACTGGTTTGGGGAAGCTTCTGGAAGGTTCCTGCACGGAGCAGGATGATTTCAGGGCTTTGACTCACCCTTGGGAAATCACAACTGTTCCTTTTTCTCCCCCAAAAGACATTTGGAGATCAGTAGCCAGGCTCTGAGCGTGCATGGGAGCATTGCCAGCCCACCCTGGTTAACAGCAGATGAACCTCCTTGGTGCATTTTGGGGTGCTCTGAGTGAGGAGTTGAGGTTCTTCTTGGTTCTTGTCCACACAACACCCTGTGGACAGATCTCTCTGCTGCTGCAGCCCCAAAACTTAACACATCCACCCTCACATGGAGCAAAAGTGCCCTAAAAAATGTTGTTCCTCCAGAAAAGTGTGTTCATCCATCCCCATCCTTCCTCCCAGCTCCTGCCTAACACCTCAGCTCGGTCCTAGGAGAACTGCAGAGTGATTTCACACAAACCCAGGACTTTTTCCTAGTTGGAAATGTCAAATTCTAGTGTTTTCCATGACCTCTGGAGCAGCTTATAGTGCAAGGAGCACCATGAGCACCTGCTGCAGTGAATCCCAAGCTCCCCAGGCATCCACCTCACCTCTGGAACCTGCAGCCTGTCTCCAGGGTGGATTTGCCTGGTTTGAGGACAGAGCAAAGCACAGAGAAAACCCACAGAAACACAGAAAAGAGCTTTGGCAGCCTCAGGGTAAATCTTTATTTGGCAGCAAAACCATCAGGTTTGAAGGAAGGGAAGGAGGGAGGTGGGCAGAGAGGGATGGTTGAAGGTTGGATGGGATCTTGGAGCCTTTTTCAAGCTAAAAGCTTCCACGGAGGGGAGAAAGCCAAGGCTGCAGCACTGCACAGGTGCTGTGGAGCACAGCCCAGCTCAGTGGTGGTGCTGGTGCTGGTGCTGGTGCTGGTGCTGGTGCTGGTGGTCCTCGACGTCGTGGAGGTGCTCGTGGGTGGCGATGGTGACACGAGTGATCAGCAGCATCACCTCGCTGAAGCTGATCTGGTGGTCCCTGTTGGTGTCGAGGTCCCTCATGATCTCATCGATGGTGGTCTTGTTTCTCACATGCTGCAAAGGAGGAGAGGACAGGCTGAGGGCAAAGTCCTGCTGATCACAGCTCAACCCTCTCCTTGATGTGTTGGATTAATGGAACTTTCCCTTGGCTTTAGCAAAGTGAGTTACCAAAAAAATTGAGCTTCTGGGCTGATATGTCTGATGATGTTTCTAGATGGCAAAGGAGCTCTTGGGCAATAGGATCCTGATTTTTGCAGAGAAGAGGATCATAGAATCAACAAGGTTGGAGGAGACCTCTAAGATCATCAAGTCCAACCATTATCCTGGCACTGCTTTAACCCCTAACCCCTAAACCATATCCTCTGGCACCAGATCCAGATGCCTCTTAAACACTTCCAGAGTTGATGAGGGTAAAAACCCAACTGCAAGTTCACCCTGAGCTGTGTGGGCTTCCTTCATCTGTCTTTATGGAGCAGGTTTGGAAAGGGGTAGTAGGGCAGGGAAGGTTGGGCAGGAAAGCAGAGTGGGAAGGAGGTGAATCCTGACCCTGGAGTTCTCCATGCAGTGGAGCCCAGCCCAGCTCCCTCCCCATATGGAGCACAAGGAACTCTGCTCTGAGTCCACTCACCTTCAGGTAGTTTGCAAGCTGTTTATCAATCAGGAGCTTCAGCTCCTTCTTGGTCAGGGTGTCTCTGTCCCCCTCCCGTCTCGAGTACTGGTGGAAGACATCAATGATGACATCCATGGATTTCTCCAGCTCGGAGAGCTGTCCCTGGCTCTGGGCAGTCTGCAAGAGAAATGATTACACGAAATAACATTCAAAGCCACCACAGATAGGGAAACCTGGTGTAGCCAAGGTGGTTCTGACACAACCACCTGCCTCACACAGGATGAGGACATGGCCTGGTGCTGTTCAGTCATCCTTTCTGGGGGATAAAGCTGAGTTTTCTCTGTGTACAAGTCAAGGAGACTGAAGAGAGTTGCAACTTTTTTCCTCTGCTCTGCGATGTGCACCTACAGATAACATCCAAGAGCTCATTGTCCTCCAAAATGTGCCTTCTCTAAGCCTGTTACTGCACCAGCAACACTCCCAAAACAGCTGATACCACCCCAAAAACCTCTGTGGAGATACAGAGTACAAGATCTGAAGCCCAGGAGCCCCTTTGGTGGTCAGACTCTTCCACGAGAAGACATCTCTCCTTGTGAGTTGAGCTCTAATGGAGATGATTATCCTCTTCCAGCAACCAACAGCAGCTCAGGGCAGGGAGAGCTTCCCTGGGGCTCTTTGCTCCTCCAATGAACCAACCAGCACCTGGAAAAGAGCATAGAGACCTCAAACACCCACAGCACCATTGGACTTGCCTTGCTCATCTTGACAGCACAGCGAGATCCCTCGGGCGGGCGCGGGGCCGGTCCAGGACACGGCGACTCTTATAGCCAGCGCCGGTTGTGAAACGTCCTCGTTTCAGCCAGCTCCAGGCCACGGTCGTGACATACTTGGGCATTGCTTAAGGCTCCAAGGTAGTTCCTTAAAAGGGTCTCTGTGGCTTTTCCTGCAAGGTCAGAGTGTCACGTACTCCTGGCGGATGGCAGGAGGTGACCAAGGCATGGCCATGTCTGTGCAGGTGGTGTCCTCCACCATTCCCTTGGGATTCTCCCATGTCACCTGTTTCCTCCCCTCCCTGGGGGTGTCCTCTGATGCCACAGGGTGAAGAGCACCCACAGCATCATCCCTGCTCTTCTCCAGTGAACCAACACTGCTTGGCCCTGTGGTGTCCCCATCCTTGCACACTTGGTGCACCCAGAATGTCCCACTGCTTCAGAGAGTCATTTAGGTGGGAAAAGACCTCCAAGATGACCACGTCCAACCTTTGGCTGACCATCACCTTGGCAACTAGAGCAGAGCATTGAGTGCCACGCAGCGCAGTGTTGGCAGCAAGGCCATGGCTGCCCACGGGACACGGGGACAGAGCTGGCACTGAGGGACCAGCCCCTGCCTGCAGCCACCAGCTCTTCACTGAAGACACGTAATCCAGGGTGTGTTCCCAGCCTGGCAGTGCTCCAGGAGCTGCATTTCAACTCTTGAGCTCTGCACCTGTCCGTGCCAAGGGTGGATTCTCCCCACCCCAGGTGTGCTCTGAGCTGCAGAGACCAGGTGTGGCTTTTTCTTTTTTTTATTTTTTTTTACTTTCTGGTACCTTGTCCTCCCTTTGTGGCTTTTGTTGCTGTTGTTCCTCAGTGTGGCACAGGCCCAGCACAGGCACTTTGGCTCAGAGCTGCCAAGTTCGGGAGCAAAACGAGATTTTCCAGTGTTTCTTCCTGGAAATGTGCTGCCTGATGACTCAGCAAACTCATTTTGGAGTTTGTTTAACCTGCCAAGCATTGTGTTGATGTCAGACACAAAGTGGAGGCCAAGACAGGGCCATGGACAGACCTGGGGTGAGTTCCAGGAGCTCCAGGGGAGTTGACATGGGGCAGCACCATGCTCAGAGCTGCAGCCCTGGTTTACACCTGGTTCTTCAGGAAGAACTTCCTCAGGGAAAGGGTTGTCAGGCATTGGAAGGGACTGTCCAGGGAGGTGTTGGATTGAGTCACTACCCCTGCAGGTGTTCAAGGAACAACTGGACAGTTCTCTGCTCTAGTTGACAAGGTGGAGATCAATCACAGGTTGGACTTGATGATCTTGGAGGTCTTTTCCAGCCTCAATCATCCTGTGAAGGATCCTGTGACACACACAGTGCCCCCTCAGGGTCCAGCCCTCACTTTGGGGGGGTGCACTGTGTTTCACAACAGGAGAGCTGTGATGCACACACAGCTGGAGAAGAGCTGGGACATTTCACAACAGCCTGTCAGGGACCATCCGCAGCATTGCAGAACTTTCTAGCCCTTTCAGGAAACTCTACATTTGGTCATTTTTCATCCTGGAGGTGTGGAAGAGCAAGAGTGGGTTACAGGATGTGGAATGGGCCAGGTCTTCCCAAGGAGGGATGGTGGCAGTAGGGATGAGCCTCAGGTGTTTGGTTGTGAAAGGCCAAGGCAGAGACCAAGGCGAGCAGCGAGCGTGGGTGTTGCTGAGGGTCACAGCAGCATGTGGTGGCACAACTTTTTGCTGGCTCTGCATGTCCCCTCGCATGGGAACCTCCCTGTCCAGCCATGCCACAAGCTGCAAGTCTGCTCCCAAGGCCATGAGGTTGGGCAAGAAGGCATCAGGCACCGCACGAGCAGCCCAGGACCTGCTTTGTGATGACCAGGGCTGGCTGTGCCCCGAGGACCTGAGTCCTGGCAGAGGACTCTGTGCTTGGCAGTGGTTGCAAAACTCTTTCAAAACACATGTTTAAGAACAAGTGGCTGATGAGGGCACTGCAGGGCCTGTCACTCCGTGGTTGTCCCACAGCTCCATCAGACCACGCGCTCACCTCAGCTGTGCCCTCCCTCCCCACCCCGGAGAGGGATGCGAAAGGAATTGCTGAGCTAGGAAGAACTGGGTGAATTTCAAGTGATGCTTTATTGTCTCACAAGCAGAGTGTTCCCAGCAGCCAGAGCCCAATTCCTAGAAGCAGCTCTCTCCCAGTGTTTCATGGGTCAAGACTCAATCCTTGTCAGGCCCACAGCGATCCTCCCGGTGCATGATGCGATGGGCATCATCAACCACCTTGGACAGCACGGTGGTAAACTCCTCGAAGGTCAGCTCACTGTCCTTGTTGATGTCAGTCTCCTTGAAGAGCTTGTCCAAGTAGCCTCCTCGGTTCCTTTCCTGAAATTGGGGGACAGGAGGTGTCTTCGTGTGTTCCCTCCCTGAGCTCCATACCCACCCATAGACACGGAGCCAGAGGTATCCTTCCATGCCATGGGAAGTGTTTGGAAGCTGCAGGATGTTGTGACCCTCTCCCCCCCTGCATTCAGCCCCCAGTTTAACCCCAGGTGGACAGAGTCTAGTCCCGAGCTCTCCTGGCTACTCCGTCCCCCCATGGAAGGAGGAAAGAGCCCCATGGGATTGATCAAAGAAACCTTCTCTGAGGACCAAAACCATGGTGGGGACTGTACCTCATTCCCCCAGAGGCAACCTCAGCCTCATCCCCCCTTGCCCCCCGAGGACACCAACCCTCCAAGGAGCACCATGAGCTCCCCTGGCACTCACACAAGCCTGCAGGAAGGTTGGTGTCTGCTCAGTCAGAAGTCTCTTGAATTCATTGTTGTTGAGGAAGTCACGTGGGCCCTGGCGGGTGCTGTATTGTTGTGATAGATTCCCACAATGGTTTGCAAGGCATTCTCCATGTTGGAGTCTCCAGGGAAGACCTGAGTCTCAGGATGAGCTGTTGTTGCAGACATGGCTGAGTTCTGGAGGTACCTGCAGAAACTGGGGAGAAACCTCAAAGCCATGAGATGTGCCGAAAACCAGGAACTCCGAGGAGGGTGAGAGACACCTCCCCAGCCCAACAGCAGATCTGCACCAGGAGCCTCATCCCACTGGGGCTGAGCCCATCACACCTGGTGACCTTCCTATCCACAAATCTCCCTCTCTTCAGGCTGCAAACCCTTTCAGTGCTGACACTGAGCCCAGAGACCCTTCCCAGCTGGGTGACACCCCAAAGGGCTCTGTCTTTGCCAGTGGTGAGATAACTGCACCTCCACCAGAGAGGGCACCAAAATGCCATTCGTTTCTGCTTGTTTTGTAGCCAAAATCATCCTCCAAGCCTACCCTGAGCAGAACTCATCACCCTGGACTAAGGCATGGCATGAAATGCCATAGCCAAAACTGCTTCTCCCTCATCACCTTCCCTGCAGGACCATGGCAGTGCTACTCACCTCGGTGTCCAAGGAAGGTTTGCAGAGGACGTGTCCGTCGGTGTGATCCGAGAGCCTGAGCAGCTCTTTTTATACAGGTCTGAGTCCTCTTTCATCAGAGCCAGTGACACACCTGCCACAAGCATCAGCTTGAGTTAAGATTTCCCGGACCTGGAAATTGCATGGTGGGACCTTCTGACCCCTCCCCGTCTCATACCTGCACACAGTTCCTGGTTGCACCCACCGGGTGTTGGAAATATTGTCCTTCCCCAATTCCATCACCCCTGACAGGGCTGAGCTGTAATGTGATGCTGGAAGGGAAAAACACTGGATGCACTGTCACACAAAGACATCTTGGCAGAAGTTGCCAAAACTTTGCAAGTTTTGCAATGTGCTGAAATGGTTTGAGTTCTCATGGTGGTGTAGAGGAACTTTGGACTGTTACACAGGAATGGGGGTAACTTTATCTCTCAGTTGTGTTTTCCATGGGATCTCTGATTTCTCCAATCCCAACTGGGTGGACACTACCCAAGATGAAAGCAACGTCCACCTCTTCAAATTGGTTTTCCAGATTATTTTTCATGACTTTCAGGTTCCACATCACTCATACCAGACCTTCCCTCTTGCTGCAGAATTTTCCTGAAGGAAACTGGGAATAAACCAGAAGCAAACCTGAGCTTAGGGTCTTAACTGGCATGAACTCCCAAGTGTTTTGCAACTGTCACCTCTGTGTCACCTCTCTTGCGTTAGGGATGAGAAGAATGGAGACACTATAAGAAGATTTAAAACCAGACAATAGATACCAGGAAGAAAGGAGGGATGGAAAAACAAAAGGGTCACCATTCCTGTTTGCAGATGCTGCTTGCATGTCCTGGGGGCAGTGGTAAGAACAGTTGCATGAGTTTTATTCCGGCATCCCTGACTCATTTTATTGCCTTTGTGTTCTGGCTCTACTCATTAGGGACTGACAGTAATCCCAAATTATATCCTCATTCCCCAGCTGGCAGGGACTGCTTTCTGCTCTTGTGTAGCCCCCACACATGACCTCTGGGCCCTAAATTCCCAACTGTGCTCCCCAAAACCCTCAGGGGAGGCAGCACACCACGTCCTGCCCTGCGAGGGGAGCGATGCCGAGTGACACCGAGTGACACCTGAGTGCCCTGGTAGGACAGTGAGTGACACCTGTCCCCAGGGGACAAGGGCTGCTCCCCAGTGTCAGCTGTGGGCTCAGAAAGCAATGACCTGTGTCACTGAGAGCAAATCACCACACAATAGCCCTGTGGTTGGGTTTCATGTGGCTTCTGGTTTCGGCCTCCCGAGCCGGAGGGTTTCCCACTCAGTGCACAGTCACCAACAGAACCAGGAGCTCTTTTCCACTTGTTTCCACTCCCCAGGAGCCCATGGTGACTTGTACATGTGTTCTGACCTGAGGGAGCTGTCACCCCAGGCTAACAAAAACATCCAACTCCACTTTGCGGAGTGGACACTTGTGTAGACCTCCGAGCAGCTCCCTGCATAGTCCTGCCCCATGTCAGCTCCTCTGCTGCTCTCTGGAGCACCTCAGCCTCATTTTTTGCTGTGCTGGGGCTGGTTGGTTGCTTTGTGGCTTGCAAAAGCATCTCACAGAGCCCTGCGTGGATGTGGCAGCCCCAGCTCCAGGGTTGGGTCTCAGCAGAGATCTGGGGAAGGAGCTCCCAGCTCTGCTTCACCCCTGGAGGTGCTGGAGATGGTACAAAGAGGAATTGGGAGAAGCAGGGCTGGGGATGCTCCAGCTGACCCTACCCAAGAGCCTCCCCAGTGTTCCAGGGTGTTATGCACCCACTGCCTGCTGAGGTGAAGGGTCCTGGGGCCAAGCACCCTGCAGTGACCATGCAGGGGCTTTCCATGGGCTGGGACACTCCTGCAGAGTTTGGGGGTCTTTGTGGAAATGACGGAAGAGGGACTTTTCCAGTTCACAGCCTGGTGAGGGTCTCCAGTGGGAGGACACTGGTTTTACCCCGTGGGGGTTGTAATTCATCACGGATGGATTTGCAGAAGATCCCATGGAAGAGAACAACCCACCAAGCCTCAGGAAGGCAGTGGGAGCACACTAGGGTCTGACATGCTTCAGGAGGCCACACAGCCTGTGCTGCTCAGAGGACACCCCACAGCACTGCTGTCCTCACCCCCCACTCTGCCCAGACCAGGGTTCCCCTCATGGCACCTTCCCATTGCTTCTCCACTTCAGCAAGTGTTTAACCCCCCAGCAGAGGCTGGTTGTGCATCACACCCTCCCTGGAGACCCCAAGACAAGTAACACAGGTGCATTTGGTGCTCAAAGAGGTTTTATTTCAATGCCACAGGCATTGCAGGCAAAGGTTTGGTTACAGGGAGGGATGATGCTGCTGGGAAAACACAATCCCACGGGCACAGTCATGCTGGGAACTGCTTCAGTTTCGGGGCTGGCGGCCGTGGCTGTGGCCATGGCCACGGCCGCCATGGTCATGGTCATGGCCATGGTCCCCACCAGGACCCTCATGGGACTTATTGTGGGCATCAATGGCTACAAGGCTCAGTGTGGTCAGGAACTCGGTGAACTTCAGGCGACCGTCGTGGTTGGCATCAGCTTTGGTGAAGAGTTTGTTGATGTAGTCATCGATGGTCATGTTAGGCTACAGCAGGACAAACATGAAGAAGAGTCAGCATGAAGCACAGCAGGGCTCAGGGTCACCCTGCCAACCTGCAGCTGTGGCAGGAGGTTCACCCAGCAAGGACTGACCCTAGAAAAACCTTCAGTCACTTTTGGGAGGCTCCTGGCCACCTCCATGTCCCAAGGAGGACAATACTCCCACAACTCTGGCCAACATCACAGCTGGACCAGGCTCAGCTCTTCCATCCCTTCAAGTGTTCAAGGACTGGTTGGATAAAGTAACCTGTGCTAGTGGAAGGTGTCCCTGCCCGGAAATGGGATTGGATTTGGTTTAAGGTCCCTCCAACCCAAACCAGTCCAGGATTCGGGGCTCTCACCGGTATGGTGTTGTGGAGGAAGTGCTCAGCAGTCTCCTTCATCAGCTGGGAGAACTCTGGCTTGCTCAGGTAGTCATCAAGGGGATCCCTTGCAGAATACTGGTGGTAGGTGTTGATGATAGACTCCATGGCCAGTTCCATCTTGGTTTTCATCTTGCTGGGAAGAGACACATACAGCAAAACATGAAAGGGAACCAGAGGAGGAGAACTTCCCTCTCCTCTGGCTGCCCAGTGGGATCAGGCTCATCCCCAGCGCCATGAAGCCACTGTTTGTCAAGGATCTCCTTACCTTGGAGGAGTTCTGGGCTGGCTCTGCAGACAATGCACGGGAGGAGAGGATCAGGCAGGAGCAGTGATGCTGTGGTGAAGGTGATGCCTCTTTTATACTCTCCCTGAGCTACGATTTGTGACACCCTCAAGTTTCCTTCAGGCCAATAACCCCAGGAGTTGTGCAAGGCTGTGCAGCACGCCCAGGTGGTGGTGATTTCTTGCCTGGCTCCAGGAACTGGCTGCTCTCCCTCTTAACGAGGGAGGGGACACACCAAACTCGTTAGGGCAAAACAAAGAAACACCAAAAATGACATTTTTAGGGAGGCAGCACTGGAGGTTGAAACCTTCCAGGGGCTGGGACACACCTGAAGAGTTTGGGGGTCTTTGCAGAGATGATGGAAGAGGATTTTTTCTGGAGATCTGAGGGTCTCCAGCAAGATGACACTGGTTTTACCCAATGGGGGATGTGGTTCACCACTGATGTGTTTGCCCTGACACTGCTGATTTTGGCAGGAGGTTCAGGGGATGCTGCTGGGGATGGCCAGAGCATCCCATCCCCCCCCAAACACCTCTCCAAACTCATGAGAGCATTCCCCCTGAATCACTCCTTCCCAGGCAGCCTGGGAGTCAGTCCTGGATGCAAATCCAGGCATGCCAGTGTGTCAGAATCCTGCCAGCTGGTCTTAGGAGGTGGCACTTCCCAGCAGCTCTAATTGCTGATGATAATAACCAAGGGCATTGACAAATGTTCCTGACTCCTAGTCATTCCCCCCCAGTGTTGGGGGGGACACTGCCACATGTGGGAGACCCCCCTGATGTCCCCAGTGCTTGGCATGGGTTGCTAAACCCTGTGTGTCATGAGGGGGATGGAGAGGACTTTTCACACCGAGTCCACCCCGTGCTGGTCATTAAGGGAAGGACAGCAGTGGTGAAACATCTCCCTGTCAGCCTCCTAATCCTGCAGCACAAGGAACTAGTGCCAGAAAAATCCTAAATTGCAAAAGAGGGAAACAAAGGGACAGGTTGTCCAAAGGATTCGGGTGCGTCCGGGAAGGAAGGGGACACAGGAGGGACACGGCTGCACCGTCAGCGACGCGTGAAGGGACACGTGTGGGGAGGTGTGAAGGCACAGCTGAGCCGTGGGAGGAGACACACATGCGCCGTGGGACAAGCAAGGAGGGACAGGTACTCCCCGTGGGTCCTCCTGCTGCTATTTGCTGCCCAAATTCCCCAGAAACCATGTGCCCAGACATTGGGATCTCCTGCCCCGGGCACAGCTGCTGCCCACGCTCCGGAGCAAGAGGTGCCGGAGGCGTTGGGAGCTGCTCCGTGTCCGGGTGCAGCCGCAGGGATGGGAGTGCTGGTGGCACAGGGGTGCAGCAGGTGCAGCCCCCAGGGCACGTGGCAGGGTGGGGACAGGGTGGGGAGGGATGCAGACAGGCTGGATGCCTCTGCACAGCACCGTGGTAGCTTAAATATTCCCAGGTCAGGCGTGAAAAGGTCAAGGACTTGTCGGGGTGTCACCTGCTTTGGGGTGCAAGTGCAGTGCAGTTGTGTTTCACAGAGCCTGGGGAGATGGATCCTTTCTTTTCCCTAATATTAGAATCCCAGATTCATCAAGGTTGGAAAAGACCTCCAAGGTCATCATGTTCAACCTGTGATGATCTCCCACCTTGGCAACTAGACCAGAACACTAAGTGCCATGACCAGTGGTTCCTTGAACACCTCCAGGGATGATGACTCCACCATCTCCCTGTTCAGCCCTTTCCAATGCCTGACAACCCTTTCCATGAAGGAATTCCTCCTGATGTCCAATCTGGGTGCAGCTCCTCTCTGAGTCCCTCCCACCACCCCCAGCAAGAAAACCACCAGCACTGGTCATGAGGTTTTCATTTACTTAAGGTTCAAAAAAATAGCCTCAGGCTCAGCAGCGAAACTTTACCATAACAACTTGCAAAACACTTGACAAAATGACCCAAAAGGCTCCTGGGGACCCTCACTCTTTTGTGGTGGCTCCACGCTCAGCCCTAGGGGGGGGTGTCCAGGGAGGGCAAAACCAAGGCTGGACAAAGCAAAACCTTTGTGAGTGCCACTGGGAGCAGCCCTGGGCTGCAGCTTTGGCTCGCAGCAGAGAGGAGGAGGGGACATCCAAATCTGGAGGGGACAGGCTGCACATCTGGAGCCTGGCACGAACGCCCAGGTTGGCTGAAGCTTTTCAGAGAGGGGAAAAGGGATCGGAGGGAGGAAAAGAGACGGAACCGGGAGCGGGACGGGAGAGCTGCGGCTGCTGCTCGCGGTCAGAGCGTGGGCTGAGTCCTCCCTTGCGGTGGCCCAGGACGGGGTGCACAGGGAAGTGCCACAGCCCCCCCCCGAGCAGTAATGCGGCCGAAACCCTGCCCAGAACCAGGGCTAGGGGAGGAAAAGTGTCCTGGGGGGCATCGCACGCAGCAAGTCCTGCCCCACGGGGCAGCAGGTAGGGGGAGAAAGATGCTGACCCAGTGGGAGCTTCATAACTCTGGCTAAAAAAAAAAAACCCAAAAAACATAGTTGTCGTCCCGTTGCTGCACCGGTTGGAGCCGTTAATCCCTGGGAAAGTTCCTGCCGCGCCTTGCTGGGCTGCGAGCGGCTCCGGCGGCTGCAGGGCAGGGAGCTCTCGCCGCTGACTCACGATCAGCCCCGCGGGAGGTTTACGAGGGCTCAGGGAACGAAGTGTCCACGCTGAGACAGAGCAAATTCCAGCCTGGCAGTGCCCCTTGCTCCACTCCTCATCCTCCACCTGCAGAAGGCAACGGGGTCTTGCCCGGAGTGGCAACACCCCCGTCCCAGGGCCAGAGATCCCCAGCAAAGCAGAGGACTTGGTTTCAAATTTATTGAAATAAACTGTTTATTGAAATAGCATCAGGACAGAGGGAGGGTGGTGGGGGCAGTGGCAGAGCCCAGGGACAGCGCCCTGTGCTCACTTCCTACGTGGCATCTTGTCGGGGTAGTCCTGGAAGAAGTCGTTGCACATCATGGCCATGCAGGCCAGGAAGGTCACATACTCCTGGAAATCCACCTCGCTGTCGCTGTTGCTGTCCAGGTTGCTCATCAGCTGCTGTAAGCTGGCATCACTGGTTTGTTTCTGAGGAAGAAGAAAGGGGTTAAAATCAGGGTTTGTACCCAGGGCCACGTCCCCAAGCCTTGGCATCACCCCTGGGATGTGTCACCCGCTGCTCTGCACTTACACTGAAGCTGGGCAGCTCCTTCATGAGCATCTCCTTGAGCTCTGTCTTGCTGAGCTTGTACTTGTCCCCTTCATTGCCCGAGTACTTGTGGAAGGTGGCGACGATCACGGCCAGTGCCTGCTCCAGGGGATGAGCCATGGGGGATGCAGCAAACCTGGAGACACAAACTGCTGAGAGCAGAGTTCAGCATCCCCAGGTCCCCCCGAGGGGGGGACAACAGCCTCTCCCACCCCCCAGACCGGACAGGCTGCTCCAGTGCCTCCCTCCTGGGCACACACTGGGATGCATCACCATTCTCTCCTTCATTTCCCCCTCCCGTTAGGAGCCAGGCTGGAAATCCCCAAACCAGCTCTGTCAGGGGGGAGAACAGGGTGGGCAGCACCTCCCTCCAGCCCAGGCAGGGCAGGGAAAGGGCTCAGGTGCATTTCCAGCTCTCAGAGGTGAAATCCAACCTTGGAGCTTGGCTCCTGCAGCAGGAACCTCCTGCTCAGCCCCATGGGGAAACCTCTGTAAGGAAACCCCTCTGTGGGATGGGGATGGACAACATCTGGAGAGCATCTGGCAGGGGGGGAACGGAGCATGGCAGGAAAAAAACAACTCACCGAGAGCTCAAACGGAACAGCCAAGGACGGGCAGGCAGGGAGCAGAGCCCGAGTCAGGCCACGGCATTTATAGCCCCGCCCGGGACACCTCCCTCGGCACCGGGTGGGAAGGCACCAATGATCCAGTGCCTGCCCGGAGAGAGGCTGGAAAAGGAGGAGAGGAGGAAACCTCAGCGCCGGCCCTGACCCCCCCCAAGACCGCCCTGCTCCTGCTCTGCCAAGGGGCTGGGTTGGGTTAGAAAGAACAAAAAGGTGTCCCC
>NW_008687824.1:16170-16483 GCF_000695815.1 Acanthisitta chloris
TCCCTGGGGACACGGGATGCAGCGGTGGGCGCATCATCCCACCCAGGTGATGCTGGTGCAGGGAGAGATGCCACACACGCTGGTTTTGGCTGCATCCCGAGGGATGTCTAGAGCTGGGCAGGGTTTGTCCATGGGGGTGGTGTTGTGCTGGGGTTGAGCTGAGGATTTTCCTCTGTTTTCAACTCTCCTGGCAGCAATTTCTGTTTCCTAGCGGCGAGGGCAGCGCGACACAACGCCCCGTTGTGTAACCCAGAGCTATTTCGGTGGCTGCATGGCCCAGGCACGTGCCAGGGAGCTGTGGCAGCAAGTTGCC
>NW_008687824.1:16518-18576 GCF_000695815.1 Acanthisitta chloris
CCTCAGGACACCCAGGGGTGAAGCCCTGCTGCCAGCTCCGGGTTGCTGCGATGCTCAGCAGGATGTGCACCCTCACCAACCACCACATGGCATCTCCCCAGCTTGAGGGTTTCACATCCTTTTGGCAAGAGAAACCACCAAGACTGAACCTCACCCCCCTGTGAGTGAGTGGAGGGAGGACTTGGGGGACTCAAGGAGGACTTGGAGGGCTCAGGAAGGACTTGGAGGGCTCAAGGACCTGAGGACCTTGGGAAGACCTGGGGCTTTGGGGTGAGGCTGTGCCCTGGGTCTGCTCTGCTTTGGAGCAGTGCAGAGGCTTTGTCAGGGCTGTTTGAATCTGGGTTAGTTCCTCTGGAAAGCTGAGGAGCAGCTGCAGCATCTCCTGCAAACCAGCCCAGACCTGCCTGGAGCTGCTGCTGCGATGGGGGGGAGGAGGTGAGGGAGCTCCGTGTGACTCCCAGCTGAATCCCAGGCTGACGTTCCCAGGAAATTCCTGCCTGTCTGCAGCTCCACAGCTCCATGGAGAACCTGGGGAGCTCAGGTTGACCTTCTGCAGTGCAGCCCCTACAGGATGGGCTCAGCCTGACGGTCTCCCAGTGGGGACTGGGGATATGCTCCAGACCTTGTGTCTTGCTGTTTGGTCCCTCCACACCAGTTAGTCCCCCCAAACCCAACGCATTGCCCAGGGCACTTTGTGCCCACCGCAACCCACTCTGAACTCAGCAAATCTCATCTCTTTTGACCTAGCAGCACTGAGCACCTCCCCAAGCCAGCAAGGATGGTTGTTTTTGGGGTGGGGGGGGAAGACACCGAGTACACTCCATGGAGCAGCTGAGCTGTTTTGCTCAGCCTTCTCCAAAAAATGCCTCCAGGGTCTGTCTCAGTGTGGAAAATCCCACGGAGGAGCTGGAGGAAGGCATGAGTCACCCTGACTCCTCTACCCAACGGCACACAGAACCCACGAGGCACACCCAGCCCTGGGCAAAGCTTTTATTGCAGGCCCCGTGGGGACAGCAAAGGCATTGGGGGGTCACTCGGTCACTTCCTGCGCTGCTGCTTGCTGGGGTCGTCCTTGAAGAAGGGGGGGTGGGGGAGACACCGAGTACACTCCATGGAGCAGCTGAGCTGTTTTGCTCAGCCTTCTCCAAAAAATGCCTCCAGGGTCTGTCTCAGTGTGGAAAATCCCACGGAGGAGCTGGAGGAAGGCATGAGTCACCCTGACTCCTCTACCCAACGGCACACAGAACCCACGAGGCACACCCAGCCCTGGGCAAAGCTTTTATTGCAGGCCCCGTGGGGACAGCAAAGGCATTGGGGGGTCACTCGGTCACTTCCTGCGCTGCTGCTTGCTGGGGTCGTCCTTGAAGAACTCGTTGAAGCCCATGGTGATGCAGGCCAGGAAGCAGACGTACTCCTTAAAGTCCACCTCGCTGTCCTTGTTGTGGTCCAGGTCGTTCATCAGCCTCCTGAGCTCTGCCTCGTCCATTTGTTTCTGGCAAGGGGGGAAAGAGGTTTTTTTGGGGGTGCAGAGATGAGCAAGGTGCTTCCCCACTCAGCCCTGCTTCCCTCCCCTGCCTCGAGGGAGGGTTTTCTCTCTGCCCTGTAGGTGGGTTAGCTGTTAGCTGGGGTCACTAAATGTGCCCCTTGGATACCAAAATATTTCCCCTCTGTCCTCCCAATTCAAACCACCACCAGAAAGGGAATTGGGGGTTTAAAAAAATGCCTAAAATGTGGAAATCAGAGTGTGATTTCCTTTGCCAAACAGAATATTTCTGTGGGGTATAAAAAGCTAAATATCCTTTTGGGCTGAGTCTGCTCCAGCTCAGCTCCCTCTGCCTTCATCCCACTTCCTCCTCCTCCTCCCCAGGGCTTTCCCAGAGGGTGAGTTCTCCATCCATCAGATTCCATGTGGGGAATTTCAGAGCCCTCCTTAGCTTGGGTGAAAGAGCTGGTGGTGGTTCATTGCTGCCCCTATCTCCCCTCCCACCCACACCTGGGCACCTCGAAGGATGCCCAGGCGTGTGCCCCATGGGTACTTACGCTCCCAAAGACAGGCAG
>NW_008687824.1:18621-20003 GCF_000695815.1 Acanthisitta chloris
CCTCCCCGAGTACTTGTGGAAGACAGAGACAATCACAGCCAGCGCCTGCTCCAAGGGACACGCCATGGCCAGCCTGGAGGGCAGAGAACCAGGCAGGGGGTCAGGCCATGGGGGTCTGTGCCCCCCACCCTGCCCAGAGCAGCTGCAGGGAGCAAGGGGAGCAGAGACTCACCGGGTCAGATGGATCAGGCAGCACTGAGGAGATGAGGTGGTGCAGACAGAACACGTTGGGCATTTATAGCCTGGCCAGGGTGGCACTGCCCCCTGTGCCCCACACTGCCCCTCTCTCCCCCCTCCCCAGGCTTTCCCAGCAGCTCCAAGCAGGTGGTTTCACCCACACCCCATTTTTGTCTAACGAGCTGTGTGATCCTATTAGAGGGAGGGGAGGGGGTTTGGGTGCTACTGGGGCTGGGCAGGGCTGGGGCATCCCTCAGGGCACCCCAGAGAAAGGTGGTGACCAGCCCATGTCACCTTTAAACAATCACTCACTGTCCCCATGCCACCAGCTCTCTGGGTGGCCACAGTGTAGTCCTGAGCACTCCCATCCTGGTGACCCCAATGAGAGCTGAGGAGGTGACAGCAGATTGATCTGAGCCATGGGCTGGGGCATGATGCCAGCTGGTGGGTCCACAAGCCTCAGCACAGCCCAGGAGACCCACGTCCTCCTTCCAGTCCATCACATTGTCCTCCAGGTCCTTCAGCATCCCCCAGAAGCTGAGCTCATCCCCTTAGAGTGTCAGTAGGGTCCAGGACGGTGCTCACTGGCCGTGGTGGGTATCAACCAGGACAGGTGGGTTGGGCACATGGGGGAACATATTTCAGGGAGAAGCAAAGCCTTCCCTGCCCCCCAAGTGGGGAGAAGGGACACAAGGAGGGGGGAACATCCCAAATTGGATGTCCTAACCCTGGCAGTGTTGGATAAACCTTCCAGGCTGGATAAAGCCTTGAGCAATCCGGTGGGAGGTGTCCCTGCCCGATGAAGGGGGTTGGAACTAGATGATCTCCAAGGTCCTTCCAACCCCTTAAAATGTTAAGGGGATCTATGAACTGAAATAAGATGTTGGGGTTTGGTCAAATCCACCTTGAGAGTCCCTTCTGGAGAAAGCCCAGGCAGGAACCGGCTCCAGATGCTGCCGGAGCGCTGCGATACCCATGTGAGCAGCCTGGCACAGCTCCCAGCCCAGCCCCAGAGCTCGGGGTGATTCACAGCCCCAGTCCCAGCCCGAAAGGGATTCCTCCGGCCTGACTCAGCCCTGCCCTGCCCCATCGGCTCCCACGGGGGCACCCCGGCACCCTCGGGACCGCGGGGAGGGCTCGGGGGGCTGCGTGGGGTGGCTGGAAGGGGATGGGGGTCCTGGCTCCACGGTGCTGTCACCCCCCTG
>NW_008687825.1:0-205 GCF_000695815.1 Acanthisitta chloris
GGGAAAGGGATTTATTTTTGGGCTGTTTTCCTGGATTTGGGTTTTTTTCGGGAAGCAGAGGAGGAGGATTGGGCTGAGGGGAGGGAGGCGTTGTGGGAAGGATGGAGTAGGAGCCGCTGGGAAGTCCTTGGAGGCTCCAGTGAAGGTTTGAGGGTTTGGGAGGGACTAAGATCCTTATCCCCCCCACGGTGGGACCTTCTTTTTC
>NW_008687825.1:272-757 GCF_000695815.1 Acanthisitta chloris
TTCCCATGGGGATTCCCAGCTCCAGGGTCCCTTATGGGATCCCCCACCTGGTCAGGAGTGTGTCCCCCTTATCCCTCCCTTTATCCCTCCCTTTATCCCTTCATTTATCTCTCCCTTTATCCCTCCCTTGGGAACATCCTTTTCCCATTCCTGGTGGGAATTGCATCCCTGGAGGTTTCCCATGGGGATTCCCAGCTCCAGGGTCCCTTCTGGGATCCCTCACCTGGATCAGGTGTATCCCCCTTATCCCTCCCTTATCCCTCCCTGGGGAACCTCCTTTTCCCTCCTTTTCCCACTCCTGGTGGGAATTCCATCCCTGGAGGTTTCCCATGGGAATTACAGTGGGATGGAGCTCTGGAGCAGGGGGAGGATCCAGGAGAATCTAGAACCTCCCAGGGGTGGGAATCCATGTGGATTCAGGGGCGGGAATCCAGGAGGATCCAGAGGCCCCAAAGGATGGGAATCCATATGGATTCAGGAGTAGG
>NW_008687825.1:804-3765 GCF_000695815.1 Acanthisitta chloris
TCCATGTGGATCCAGGGCAAGAATCCACCTGCATCCAGAGCCCTCAGGGATAGGAATCCATGAGGAACCAGAGCCCCCTGGGGTGGGAATCCATGTGGATACAGAGCCTCCAGGGATGGGAATCCAGGAGGGTCCAGAGCCCCCTGGGGTGGGAATCCAGGATAATCCAGAGCCCCCTGGGGTGGGAATCCAGGATAATCCAGAGCCCCCTGGGGTGGGAATCCAGGAGGATCCAGAGCCCCTGGGGTGGGAATCCATAAGGATCCAGAGCCCCTGGATATGGGAATCCATAAGGATCCAGAGCTCCCTAGGAGTGGGAATCCAGGATAATCCAGAGCCCCCCAGGGATAGGAATCCATGGGGATCCAGAGCTCCCTAGGGGTGGGAATCCAGGATAATCCAGAGCCCTCCAGGGATAGGAATCCATGGAGATCCAGAGTCTCTTGGGGTGGGAATCCAGGAAGATCCAGGACAGAAATCCATGAGGATCCAGAGCCCCTAGGGATGGGAATCCCTTCCTAATCCCAGAGGGAATGCACAGCACATTTCCTGCTCTGTGAATGTCCTTGGAAAAGGCCTCGCTGGCCTGGAATGATCCCGTTGGGAACAGCTTGAGCAGCTGCCAGAGGCTTCCATGGGCTTGGAGCAGCTGGAAAACTCTGGAATGTTATCCCTCTGATCCCATTTTTTCCCCCCTCCCAAAAAAACCCTTGTTCTCTGCTGATTTAAAGGAGCTGATCCCAGATTTTTCCTCATCCAGGCCCTGGAAACTTCCCTCCCTCCTCTCTCCCTGGGATTTTTGTTTTCTGGGCCAAATATGTGGAGCAGAGCCCTGGATCCCTCGGGAAAGTGGGATAACCTGGATCCCAGGGCTGTGCTTCCAGAGGGAGGGATGAAGCTTCCCAGGGATATTCTGGGAATGTGTGACATCCTTGTGCTTCCAGGGCCCAGGGCAGAGGCAGATGGAGCCCGGGAGGAGCTGGATCCCACCTGGATGAGGATATTCCTGGGCTGATGGAAGCACTGAGGTGGGACAGGGATTGGCCAACTCCAGGAATTCCAGTGTCCCCAGGCTGTGGGAGCAGCTCCTTCCCTCCCTGCACCTGAGCTGGGAATTCCCAGCTGGATCAGAAGCTCCAGCCTCATTCCCAGCTGGATTAGAAGCTCCAACCTCATTCCCAGCTGGATTAGAGTCTCCAATTTAATTCCCACCTGGATCAGAAGCTCCAACTTAATTCCCAGCTGGATCAGAAGCTCGAGCCTCATTCCCAGCTGAATCAGGGTCTCCAACCTAATTCCCACCTGGATCAGAAGCTCCAACTTTCTCCTTCCCCCTCTGGATCAAACCTTCCTCCTTCCCTTTGGAAGCAAATCCCACCTGGAAAAATAGGTTCCACAGGGATTCCCGGCTGTGATCCGGAGGAATCTGCCAACCTCCTCCTGCTGCTCCAGGGAAAACTGGAATCCCGGGGCATGATGGAATCCAGGATCAAACGTGAGTGGACACTCCTCTCCTTCCCTTTCCAGCCTGGTTTTCCATCGGGGTGGGAATTCTCTGATGGTGGGAAAGGTGTGGCAGCCAGGAGGGAATTCCCTGCCCTGGGAATATCATCCCAGGTTTTGCTGCCCATTCCAAGATGTTGGGGAGTCCCTGGAGGGTTGAAGGGCTGTTCATTCCCAAAGGAATCTCCAGGAGTTTGAGAATGACTCCCAAATCCTGCTGGATTGTCCCATTTTTGAAGGGAATAATGTGACAGTGTGGAGAAGCCTCTGGAAGAGCAGGAAAAAGAGGGAAAAGGGATTTCCTGGAGCAGCAACAGCCTCAGGATCCCTTGGATTGAGGGTGATGCTGCATCCAAGGGTTCCAGAGCCTTGGGAAATGGGAAAGGATTCCCAAAAGTGGAAGTTTGGGGAGGGATCAATCCCAAAGTGACCATGGAAAGACCTGGATGGGCTCCATGAGCTTGGCCTGAGGGATGGGAAAACCAGGAAGGGATTTTTTTCCTGGGATCATTCCCAAACTCCAGGAGCTGTTTGTCTTCATGGGCTTGGAATGAGCTCCTGGAAAAGTCCTGGAGCTTTTCCAAGAGGTGTCCTTGGTCCAGGTCACCTGGTCCAGGTTCCAGGGGGGAAAGGGGGATGGAAACCCATGGATCAGGGGGATGGGACCACCTGGATCAGGGGGATGGATCCACCTGGATCAGGGGGATGGAAACACCTGGATCAGGCCTGGGAAGGGGGATGGAAACATCTGGATCAGGGGGATGGGACAACCTGGATCAGGGGGATGGAAAGGTGGTTGGAACCACCTGGATCAGGGGGATGGGACCACCTGGATCAGGCCTGGGAAGGGGGATGGAAACATCTGGATCAGGGGGATGGGACAACCTGGATCAGGGGGATGGAAAGGTGGTTGGAACCACCTGGATCAGGGGGATGGGACCACCTGGATCAGGCCTGGGAAGGTGGATGGAAACATCTGGTTCGGGGGGATGGAAATCCTTGGATCAGGGGGATGGAAACCTGTGGATCAGGCATGGAAAGGTGGATGGAAATCCTTGGATCAGGGGATGGAAACCCATGGAAAGGTGGATGGAACCACCTGGCTCAGGTGGCTAAACCCCCTGGAGGTTCCTCCTTCCTTCCTGGGGCTGCTCCAGGAGTTTTTCCCAGAACTCTTCAGCCTCTCCCTGTATCCCAGGCCTGGCCACGACGCTGATGGACGCGACGACGGATAAGGATCCGGAGGTGCAGGAGCAGATCCTCAAGGCCCTTTGCTTCCTGGGAGAGTCGGAGCCGGAGGAGATCCTCAACTCCTGCGACGAGTACCTGAGGCAGCACGACAAGGTGAGGGAGGGATCCCGGATCCACAACATTCCAGAGCCAGCCCCCCGTCCATGGACACCTCCACAACATTCCAGAGCCATCCCACCATCCATGGACACCTCCACAACATTCTCG
>NW_008687825.1:3840-9864 GCF_000695815.1 Acanthisitta chloris
TGTCCATGGACATCTCCACAACATTCCAGAGCCATCCCACCATCCATGGACACTTCCACAACATTCCAGAGCCAGCCCACCGTCCATGCACACCTCCAGAACATTCCAGAGCCATCCCACCGTCCATGCACACCTCCAGAGCATTCCAGAGCCATCCCTGGAGACCTCCAGCCCTTCCCAGTTCCATCCCTCCATCCCTGGACACCTCCAGCCCTTCCCAGCTCCATCCCATCATCCCTGGACACCTCCAGCCCTTCCCAGCTCCATCCCTGGACACCTCCAGCCCTTCCCAGCTCCATCCCTGGACACCTCCAGCCCCTCCATGTCCTGGATTGTGGCCCCCAGACCTGCAGGCCTTGAGGTGCCTTGGGAGATGCCTCCAGAGGAGCTGCTGACCCTTCCCTTGGCCATGTGGTCACACCATGGTCAATCCCTGGACACTGATCCATGTTTTAATTCCTTCCCAGTTGGCCTATCCGCACCGCGTGATCATCCTCAAGGCCATGGAGGTTGTGGTGAGGAACAACATTGACCTCCTGGACAAGAGCACGGCCAAGGTGGTGATTTTCTTGGCGTCCAACGAGATGACCAAGACCAAGGTATGAGCCAAGACCTCCATATCCCAACTCTCCTTGTCCCCAGGTCCTTCCAGAGGAGCTGGGAGACCATTCCTGGTGTCATCCAGACCTGGGGATGGTGGAGGAGAAGGAATGGAATGAGCTCCTCTGTTGGGTTGGGTGGTGGTTCTCCTCTTGGCGCCCACACATTCCTGAAGGGAATGTGGGTGCTGGAAAGGGTTGGGATGGACAACTGGGATTTGGGATGGGATGGGTGGATGCTGGGACAGAGCTTTGGGAAGCTGCAGATCCATCTGGGGATCCCGTGGTGGTTCCACGTGGATCTTGAGATGATCCTCAGGTCATGAGACTTGAGCTTGGTGTTGAGCTCATCCATGGGGAATTCCATCTGGAGATTGGAGGTCGTGGAGCTGCTCCAAGGGCTGGAGCAGCTCTGGATCCAGCTGGGAGAGCTGGGAATGTGCATCCTGGAGAGGAGAAGCTGCAGGGAGAGCTCCGAGCTCCTTCCAGTGCCTCCAGGAGCTCCAGGAGAGCTGAGAGGGACTTGGGCCAAGGCCTGGAGGGACAGGACCCAGGGAATGGCTTCCCTGGGAAAGGGGAGATTGGGCTGGGACATGGGCAGGAATTCCTGGCTGGGATGGAATTCCCAGAGCAGAGTGGAGTGTCCCAGGGCAGGGGAGATGGGGCTGGAGAACCCTGGGGTGGTGGGAGCTGTCCATGCCCGTGGAATGAGATGTTCTTTTGGAGTTCTCTTCCCAGCACAACCCATCCCACAGCGTCCGGAAGGATCCACCTCCAGCATTCCAAGCTTTCTGCTGTGCTTCCTCCTCCCCAGGACGTGGTCCCGGAGTGGCAAGAAGCTTCCAGCAATGTCCTGGTGGCTGTGGGCCAGCGCTTCATCAACAAGGTGATGGAGGAGGTCTTGACCAAATTCCAGCCGGGAATTCTGCCCCACTACTACGTCATGCAAACCTTCGCCAACCTCTCCGTGTCCAACGGTGAGCGCGGCAGGAAGGGAGAACCTGGGGGTGACACCTCGGGGGGCTCCAAGGAACCTTCTGGAGATGTGTTGGGTGTTCCAGGGCTGGAGCTCAGGTTCTCCTGAAGAACTTGGGGTTGGGCTCCAAGGAACCTTCTGGAGATGTGTTGGGTGTTCCAGGGCTGGAGCTCAGGTTCTCCTGAAGAACTTGGGGTTGGGCTCCAAGGAACCTTCTGGAGATGTGTTGGGTGTTCCAGGGCTGGAGCTCAGGTTCTCCTGAAGAACTTGGGGTTGGGCTCCAAGGAACCTTCTGGAGATGTGTTGGGTGTTCCAGGGCTGGAGCTCAGGTTCTCCTGAAGAACTTGGGGTTGGGCTCCAAGGAACCTTCTGGAGATGTGTTGGGTGTTCCAGGGCTGGAGCTCAGGTTCTCCTGAAGAACTTGGGGTTGGGCTCCAAGGAACCTTCTGGAGATGTGTTGGGTGTTCCAGGGCTGGAGCTCAGGTTCTCCTGAAGAACTTGGGGTTGGGCTCCAAGGAACCTTCTGGAGATGTGTTGGGTGTTCCAGGGCTGGAGCTCAGGTTCTCCTGAAGAACTTGGGGTTGGGCTCCAAGGAACCTTCTGGAGATGTGTTGGGTGTTCCAGGGCTGGAGCTCAGGTTCTCCTGAAGAACTTGGGGTTGGGCTCCAAGGAACCTTCTGGAGATGTGTTGGGTGTTCCAGGGCTGGAGCTCAGGTTCTCCTGAAGAACTTGGGGTTGGGCTCCAAGGAACCTTCTGGAGATGTGTTGGGTGTTCCAGGGCTGGAGCTCAGGTTCTCCTGTTTTCTGGAGATGTGTTGGGTGTTCGAGGGCTGGAGCTCTTCCATTTGTCCCTGGAGAATCAGGTGTGGATCAGGGGGATGGAAAAGTGGTTGGATCCATCTGGATCAGGTAGATGAAAACTCCTGGAAGCTCCTTTTTTTTTTCCTGGTGGGATTAGTCCAGGAGACCTTCTGGAGATCTTGGAGCTTAACCTTAACTCTGCCAAGGAATTTGGGCCTGGAATGCCCTGAAAATTCCTTTGGAAAGCTTCATATTTCTGGGACGGTCAGAGGGAAGATCTGACAAGTTCTGGGAGTTGGAGGGAGGAGAATCCAAGTGAGGAATTCTCCAGCAGCTCCAGGGAGCTCCGAGATGACCCTGTGGACTCCTGGAGCAAGATGAAGCTTCCTGGTGTGATCCAGTTGGGTTTCTTTGGGTTGTCCCTGCTGGATCTGGAGCATGGAGAAGCTTCCAGGCGATGCTGGGGGTGACTCCACCTTCTCCCCGTTCATTCCCAGTCTTTGGGATGGTTCCTTTCCTCAACTCCATCCTGGGAACGATGCTGCCCATGCTGGGAATGGCCAAGCAGGACCACATGAAGTCTGTCTTCTGCTCCGGTGAGTCCTCGGAGGAGCTCTGGGACGTGTCCTCCTGGCCCTGGGAAGGGAGGGAATGAGGATGGAAGGGATGGGGAGGGATGGAGAGTGCTCAGCTCACTGGGATTCATCCTGGTGGGATGGCACTGGAGCCACCTGGGACGGGGGAAGTGTCCATGGGTGGGACTGGATGAGCTGTGAGGTCCTTCCCACCCAACCCATTCCCTGATCCTGGAGCAGCTCTGCCCTGGATCCAGCTGGGAGAGCTGGGAATGTGCATCCTGGAGAAGAGAAGCTGCAGGGAGAGCTCCAAGCTCCTTCCAGTGCCTCCAGGAGCTCCAGGAGAGCTGAGAGGGCCTTGCTGGGAGGGTTGACCCATATCCATGTGGGAATTGTGACCCTTGGACATGTTGTCCTAGCTCTGCAGCACTTCAGTGAGAGCATCCAGGAGTACTTGGCCAACCTGGACAAGGCCCCAGACCCAACGGTGAGGAAGGACACATTCTCCAACGAGATCTTCTGCGCCTACGAAGTTCTGTTCAACAGCTGGTTACAGCACCGAGAGCCCAAGGTGGGACAGGGGTGAGACCTCCTGGGGGGGGAGTTGGGTGGTGGGACCTCCTTGGGAAGGAGTTGGAGGTCTGAGACCTCCTTGGGGAGGAGTTGGGTGGTGGGACCTCCTGGGGGAGGAGTTGGGTGGTGAGACCTCCTTGGGAAGGAGTTGGAGGTCTGAGACCTCCTGGGGGAGGAGTTGGAGGTCTGAGACCTCCTGGGGGAGGAGTTGGAGGTCTGAGACCTCCTGGGGGAGGAGTTGGAGGTCTGAGACCTCCTGGGGGAGGAGTTGGAGGTCTGAGACCTCCTGGGGGAGGAGTTGGAGGTCTGAGACCTCCTGGGGGAGGAGTTGGAGGTCTGAGACCTCCTGGGGGAGGAGTTGGAGGTCTGAGACCTCCTGGGGAAGGAGTTGGGTGGTGAGACCTCCTGGGGAAGGAGTTGGAGGGCTGAGACCTCCTCAGATGTGCACATTGAGGTCCTAGCTGTGCACTGGAGGTTCTCCAGACGTGTCTCCTGTCCCTGCAGCTCCGACTTGCCGTGGTGGAAGCTCTTGGTCCCATGAGTCACCTGATGCCAAGTGAGAAGCTTGAGGAGCAGCTCCCAAAGCTCATTCCAGGCATCCTGGGCCTCTACAAGAAGCACTCGGAGGCTTTTTACATCTCCAAGGTGAGCACAGGAGGAGAACCTCAGCCCTCCTGGAGTGGCCAGGGATGATGGGATGGAGCTGGGAAGGGGCTGGAGGTGTCCAGGGATAGAGCTGGGAAGGGCTGGGGGTGTCCAGGGATGATGGGATGGAGCTGGGAAGGGGCTGGAGGTGTCCAGGGATAGAGCTGGGAAGGGCTGGGGGTGTCCAGGGATGATGGGATGGAGCTGGGAAGGGGCTGGAGGTGTCCAGGGATAGAGCTGGGAAGGGCTGGGGGTGTCCAGGGATGATGGGATGGAGCTGGGAAGGGGCTGGAGGTGTCCAGGGATAGAGCTGGGAAGGGCTGGGGGTGTCCAGGGATGATGGGATGGAGCTGGGAAGGGGCTGGAGGTGTCCAGGGATGATGGGATGGAGCTGGGAATGTTCTGAAGAACTTCCAAGGAGCTGTGGGAGCTCCTCCTGGGCCCAAGGAGGCTCTGGAGGGATCTCAAGCTGTTCCATTGGAGGTTCAGGTGGGATATTGGGACATCTCCATCCCTGGAAACTCTTTGGAGCTCCTCCATGTCCTTCCCACCTTCCTCTGTGTCCTCCTGTCCTGCTCAGAGTCTCTGCCAGATCCTGGAAGCTTCCGTGAGCATCGGGAGCCGCAGCCTGGATGTTCTCCTGGACTCTCTCCTGGGCTCTCTGCACCCCCAGGTGAGATCTTGGGAGGTCCATGGGGAAGGGGAAATGAAGAGTAATCCCAGAACTTCCTTGGGAACATCTGGAGATCTTCGTTCTGCCACAGCTTGGCTAGGGGAACTGTGGCTGCTCCAGCCCTGGAGTGTCCCAGGCCAGGGGGGATGGGACTGGAGACACTGGGATGGGGGAAGTGTCCATGGGTGGGACTGGAGGAGCTTGAAGGTCCTTCCAACCCAACACATTCCATGATCCTGGAGCAGCTCTGGATCCAGCTGGGAGAGCTGGGAATGTGCATCCTGGAGAGGAGAAGCTGCAGGGAGAGCTCCGAGCTCCTTCCAGTGCCTCCAGGAGCTCCAGGAGAGCTGAGAGGGACTTGGGCCAAGGCCTGGAGGGACAGGACCCAGGGAATGGCTTCCCTGGGAAAGGGGAGATTGGGCTGGGACATGGGCAGGAATTCTGGCTGGGATGGAATTCCCAGAGCAGTGTGGAGTGTCCCAGGGCAGGGGGGATGGACTGGAGACACTGGGATGGGGAAGTGTCCCTGCCCATGGAATGAGATGTTCTCCAGGGTTCCTTCCCACTCATCCCTTCCCGTGAGTCTCCTTGAGGAGGTTCCCGAGGAGGTGACCCCAGCCCTGTTTGGGACACTCTGACCCACCAGGTCAGTGGTGGCTTTGCCACCTTCCCCCACCCATTCCAGGTGTCCTCCTTGACCTCCTCCCCCTGTCCAACAGATCTGTGCTCCAGCAGATCCTTCTGTCCCTCTCACTGCCAAGAACCACACGGAGATCCTTCGCTGCTTCACTGTCCTGGGTGAGGCTTGGGGTGACCCTGGGGGACCCAAACGTGGATCTCCAGGGAGGAGTGGGTGGTTCTCCATGGAGAACCTGAGGGATGTGACTGGGGAGAAGGTGACCATCCCACCATGGCTGCTGCGGAGCACGTGGAGCTCCTTGAGGAGGGACGTGAATTGAGCTTCTCTCCTGGAGCTTTCTGGGCGCTCTGGGTGATTGTTCTCTCTGAGGACCTTCCCAAAGCACATTCCTTGGTTCCAGAGCTTTCTCCAGAGCCTTTGGAGCTGGAGGAGCTCATGGAGAGCTCCAGAGAAAGGTCCACGTGTGGTGGGAAGGGGCAAGGAGCTGTCCATGCATGGAGCTGGGAAGGGCTGGAGGTGTCCAGGGATGGAGCTGGGAAGGG
>NW_008687825.1:10172-12962 GCF_000695815.1 Acanthisitta chloris
CATTTCCAGCCCAAACCATTCCCTGATTCCATGGTCACGGCACAAAGGTCCTGGTCAGGGTTCAGGGAATGTTTGGATAAGGCTCCCAGGCAGTTGGAGGGATCTGGGAATATCCTGTGGGGGACACAGTGTGGATGTGGCACTGGGGACATCAGTGTTGGCACTAGTGTCTCCAAGGGATTTTCCAGCCCAAACCATTCCCAGATTCCCTGTGGTTGACCTCGATCCATGTGTCCCTCACAGCCTGTTCCTTCCCGGATCGTGTCCTGGCGTTCCTGCTGCCCAAGCTGGAGAGCAGCACTGAGAGGACTCGAGTGGGAACTCTGCTCATCATGAGGCAGATCATCAACAGTGCCCGTGAGTGCCATGGCCACCAGCACCGACCGACTGGAGCTCCTTCCTCCCGTGGGTCCCTTAGATCCCTCAGGAGCTCCTTCCTCCCGTGGGTCCCTGGAGTTCTGTCCCCTCATCTGGTTTGATGACCTGAGTCCCTCCTTGGCTCCAGGTCCTAGGAGAAGGTGACCTGGTGGCTCAGCCATGAGGAAGGGGATGAAGAACCAAATCCTCTCCATGTTGGAAGGAGTTTGGGGCCTCCTCCTCTCCATCCTTGGGATCTCCCAGAGCTTTGAGTTGTGTCTCCTCTCGGTTTCAGCCTCGCAGATGGAGATCAAGAAGCCTTTCATCCTCTCCTCCATGAAGCTTCCTCTGCAGGACAACAACAACAAGGTAACTGAGCTCCTGCTCTTCTGGGAGGTCCTTCCCAAGGGGTGGGAGGTTCTTCTGGGAGCTCTTCCCACCTGTGTCCTTGGCCCACGGTTGGATCTCGAGGGAAGGACAGCAGGAGCCGAGGGATTCCCACTGGGAGAGAGGATCAGGTTCCTGATCAGCTGAGGAACTTCAAAGAGATGAGCCAAGGGCTGGTTGGACTTGGAGCCACCTGGGCTGGGGGAAGTGTCCCTGGGTGGCACTGGATGATCCTTGAGCTGGGGGAAGAGTCCCTGGGTGGCACTGGATGATCCTTGAGGTCCTTCCCACCCAGCCCATGCCACGATTCTCCCCCATGGCACAGCAAGGACGAGTTTGGCTCCGTCTCCATCACCTCCTGGGGAGGGTGGAGGAGAATGTTGGGGTAGATGTCCTCAAAACCTTCTCCTCTGCCCTGAGCCAACCCTCAGGTCCCATCAACCTTCCCACACGACTCCTGAGACCTCAGGAGCAACTCCAGCCCCTCTGGGCTTGGGTGGACCCGGGTGTGAGCTCAGGGCTGACGTTCTGAGAACGTGAGGTCCTGCACAGGTCACTCCCACGTCACCTGCCGTGGCCGTGGCTCTGTGTGGTGGCTTTGGCACCTTCTGGACAACTCCGTGGCCACAGGTGGTTAACCCCCATGGTCTGGTAGACCTCAACCCAATGCAAGAGCTGTGGGACCTCCAAGAATGTCTTCACACCTGTGGGGGCAGCAGGAGGAGCTTGTGGAGGACGAAGCTCAGGTGGTGGAGGAAGCTCTGGAGGAGGAGGAAGCTGTAGAGGTGGAGAAACCTCTGATAGAGGAGGAACCTCTGGTGGAGGGGAAACCACTGGTGGAGGAGGAACCTCTGGAGGAGGAGGAAGCTGTAGAGGTGGAGAAACCTCTGATAGAGGAGGAACCTCTGGTGGAGGGGAAACCACTGGTGGAGGAACCTCTGGAGGAGGAGGAACCCCTGTAGGACCCTCGCCGATGTGTCCTCCTGCCCGCGTGGCCGTGTCCCTGCAGGTGAAGCGCGCGGTGGTGCAGGTGATCAGTGCCATGGCTCACCATGGCTACCTGGAGCAGCCTGGAGGAGAAGCCATGATGGAGTTCCTGGTCCGCCAATGTGCTCTGCCCTTGGCTGGGGTAAGGACCCTTGGGTTGGGTGGGAGATGTCGCCAAGGAAGGTCTCCAGGTGGCTTGAGCGTGTCCTTGGGTGTGGCTGGAGACATCTCAGCAACCTGTGGCACCAGGGTCGGGGTGGGGGATGGACAATGTCCACCCAGAGGTTTCCTGTCCAGCTTCTGATCACCTCTGACCAATTCTGGCCACCTCTGACCACCACTCTGCTCTTCTCCTTGTCTTCTGCTCTTCTCCTTGTCCTCCTTTTTCTCCTTGTCCTCCTTTTTCTCCTTGTCCTCCTTTTTCTCCTTGTCCTCCTTTTTCTCCTTGTCCTCCTTTTTCTCCTTGTCCTTCTCTTCTCCTTGGCCTCCTTGGCCTCCTTGGCCTCCTTGGCCTCCTTGGCCTCCTTGGCCTCTTCTCTTTCTCTTTCTCTTTCTCTTTCTCTTTCTCTTTCTCTTTCTCTTTCTCTTCTCTTCTCTTCTCTTCATCCTCTTTCTTCTTCTCTTCTTCTCCTTGTCCTCATGAGCTCCATGGGCAGACCTGGACACAACCCACCCCACCCCTGACCTCATCCCATGGTCCCCACACAGGACCAGGAGCTCTGGGAGCTCCATGGGAAGACCTGGACACAACTCAACCCATCCCTGACCTCATCCCATGGTCCTCACACAGGACCAGGAGCTCTGTGGGCAGACCTGGCGCTCCCGTGGAGATGTCCTACCCCCCAAGAGGCTCTTGGCTTCCTTCCCAGGTCCCCAAGAAGTCTCCAGGAGATGCTGAGGAGCTCACGAGCGACAGCGTCCAGAGCATCAGCGTCAACACTCTCTTCCTGCTCAGCACCACCGTGGACAGGATGAACCACGTGAGTCCT
This sequence comes from Acanthisitta chloris, assembly GCF_000695815.1. Taxonomy (NCBI): domain Eukaryota; kingdom Metazoa; phylum Chordata; class Aves; order Passeriformes; family Acanthisittidae; genus Acanthisitta; species Acanthisitta chloris. The sequence continues at coordinate 12,893 of NW_008687825.1, forward strand.
CCTGGGCCTCTCCACCTCTGCCCAGTGCTGAGGGGCACACACTGCACCCAGGGGACCCCAGGGATGGTCC
>NW_008687826.1:0-7472 GCF_000695815.1 Acanthisitta chloris
TTTTATGGTTAATTGAAGCTGTACTTTAACTTGTCTTGGTGATATAGGCCATCTTAAGCAAACAGTGCAAGGAACTACTAACCAAGTTCCTGCTAGTTCTTTTGAAATAGTCTGCCTTACTGATTTAATGAACCTTAATGAAATAAATAAATGGAAACTAGCAAATGCATTTAAACCAGTCTTGTTCCTGCTAACCTAAAATATATATTACAGTTGGCTTACAGAGGCTCTGAACCATATGAGTGAAATTTCTGTGTACCTTATTCATCTATGGTTGCTGCATGCCTAATACCTAAACTTACATTTGTCTGTGATATAATTTTTCTTCTCTAACTTAAAATGAAGTTACTTCATCTTCCTAGTGCTCCTATGCACATTTTGTCTTTATATATGGTTGTATATACAAGAAGCATGTGTACAATTCTGCTATAGTACTAAATGAATGCTGCATTCATTTGATATATCTATTTGTTAAAAATTACTGCATGAAGATAGTTTATACATGGACCATCCTAAATTTTTACAACCTTCTGTAAGTCTGTATGAAAATCTGACTTGATAAATGTAAATGGAAGTTTCCGAGCTACCTTATCACAGATATATATATTTATGATGGGGCTAAAGGAACTCAGCCTTCTTGCAAGGTTGAAATGCAGAACTGGGATTCACTGTTGCTAGATGTCGGCCTTACTTTTCAAGATACAAATTGAGACATGAATTGCCTAAAGTAATGGACTCTTAGTTAACATTGAATTTAGCCTACCTAAGTACAGGAAGACTAATTGGCATTTTGCTTTGTAAATAGCATTCATATATATATATATTTGCATTTATAATGTAAATTACATTTACATTGTATTGCAAAAATATTTCACAAAATCATTTCAGGATTCAAAACCAGTATAAACAGATCAACATTTTGCTAAGATTTATGAGGACTTTATTGCATTTGAGATAATGATGCAAAAGGCAGTAGGAGTTGCTGAGAAAGTTATCACCCTGTATGTCTTGAAAAAAGAAAAAATATTTTAGAACCATTTCAGGTTGATTATGTGGGTCAGAAACTTTTATTAGTTTGATTGTGTAAAAACCACAATACACAAGTGCCCTTGGAAACGATGAAAATAGCAGATATTCAGCCATCTCATCCAAATATGTTAGAAGCATTACAAGGCAAAGTTCTAAACATAAGGTCATAACTTAGTAAAAAGTCAGTTATTATTATGACCAGTCTGACCTAGAAGCTGGTTTAGTTGGAACCTGTCTGCAGTTCTCTTTTTTGCAACCATTCTTGTTTAAAAATAGAAAACGTAGGTATTTTGTGTTTTGTGAAATCAATCTCTGCTCCAAGGAGCCTGTATGCTCCCTTTTTGGAGTTGTAAAGAAAAACATTGGATACTCATCAGCGTGCTTTTCATTGTAAATTCAGTGGCACGCACTTCCTACTCTTGGACTAAAACACTGGAAGTACAGCTTAGGACTGCACGTGAAATGCAACAGCATGTGTAATCAGGAAGAAGGGGAAGAATTAATTGTATTTATCATTTCAGTGGAAGGAAGTGGTATAAGATTCCAAATTTAAATGCCCAGGCTGCCAACCTGCCTGTGCAGAGGAGGCAAATCTTCATGCAGAGGCAATGGGGCACAGCCCCACTGCATTGGGGCTAAAGCATCTTCCTAGGGCAGCAGGCAATGAAACAGGGTCCTGGTATTTGGTAATGGTGGACTGCTTTGATACGGGCTCTGTTGCAGAAACCATACCTTTTGAAGCAGCTGAAGAGTGAAAGGCGACTTTGTTTCTCACCTGCAAAGCACTCATTAGGTGTAATCTGATCAGCAGGGGGCCAGTCATTTTGTATACAGGAGTTTGATTATAATTAGCTAGTTCTGGCACCTGCTAATCTGCTATCTGTGTTTGCACAGTGTTTGGTTTTGTTTATAAGAATATATTTAAAATTTAAAAGATCCAAAAAGACACAAACTCAGATTTCTATTACCAGTTTTCCTGCATATATATAAAAACAATTCATAGTCATTATTGTGGTTTTTTTTTACCTGCTCCAAAAAATTACAAGAAATGAAAAAACCAAACAAACATATATGGATTTTTTCTTTCAGAACACATGGGAGCTGCTTAGCATATGTCACTAACAGCACTTGAAATCTAGGCCTTACAAATGCACAAATGTCAGTTTTTACCCGAAATTTTATCATCTCTGTGTTCTCCTAATTCTATGGGTATGATAGCCATATGAATTATCTTTTTTTCCCAGCAAATATTTCCTTATTCTTGTGATTTTTGATGCTTGCTTCTTACAGTTATTTTTTTACACTGCTTCCTTATAAAACAGCTGTACATATACTGTAGTATTGCTCTTTACACTGCTTCCTTATAAAAGAGCTGTACATATACTGTAGTATTGCTCTATCAAAATATGGATGAAGAAAGACTATCTCTTCCACAGGAAATAGTAGTTAAAAAATGTGTTTCTTATAGTGAAATGAGTTTAGCTTTAAAAGACATTCAACTTCAAACAAAATAGTGTTTAAATTAACTTGTAATGTTGCCTGAACAGGAATATGGACTGGCTTTATTTCTTCCAAATACTCTAAAATCACAGTGTCCAGATTTGGCCCATACTCAAGGGATTTTCTCTACTTCTTTTTGATGGATCAGTTTTTGAATGCTACTGTTGATCAGTTCCTGCTCTTGAGATAACATTCCAGGCATCTATAGATAGCATACAATTAACTTGAGGGGAAAGAGGGAAAAGCAGAAAGGAAATATATACAATACACAGACTATCTCTCTATATTCTGTATTCTATGTCAATTTTAATGGGTCTGTAATTAGGTCACAGGACTGATTGATATCAGCACTTAGCTTCCTAGGTGACATCACCCTCTGCTTCATTACCTAATAGAGATTAAGTTGTTGACACATAGAAAATTCTGCTTCCTGACTGAGAAAAGTAACTAATTAAACCAGGTGTAGACTTGACACCATCTGAATTACTTATCAATATAGCCACAAAATAGATACTAACAGGAAGGAAGAGCACAGAGAACATGAGGAAAGTGCATAGATGCCCTTGCAGCCCATGTGTGTGAAGGAGTTTTGAGAACTAGTCTAGGACAGGACCAATTGTGGGTAAATTGATGGTGCATTTAAAATCTTTAGGCAGAAAACTAAGTAAAAATGCTGGCAAAAACCTTTGAGATGAAGCAAGAAGACAGATTTTATAATGCACAGCCAAATGCACGGAGATTTTGGCATAAGAGGACAGCAGTGAGTGTCCAAAGAACATGTGATTCAGAGAGATTATTGGAAAGAAAAAATTAGAAGAGTGTCATAGGTCTACACATAGAAAGCTCATAAATCCAGCAAAGGACACAGGTTAGAATGGTTCTTAATTTAAAAATATCTGCCACATTTCAGACCAAACATACAAGGATGTCTCTGTGTAAAACTGTACAACCCAGCATGACACTTTCACTCATCCCCATAAAATGTATGAGTTCCTGTACGATCCAGCTGAAAGAGCTTGATGCCATCATTAGTATTTTTTATTATCTTTTTGTTAGGGAGCCTCTCCCTGTTTTCAGATTTTCTTTTACTTTTTGAAGATAGTGTTTGCCCAACGCTGATCTTAATATGTAAGATGAAATATTTAAAACATGACTTTTGACATTTTGGGAATTTTGTTGTTATGAATTAAAAAGCGAGGAAGTGTATTTTTCTGATCTTGCATGCTAAGATATATTTGTGCTTGAGAGGCTGCTGGCATATAAGCTGACCTTTACTTAAGAGAGGACTACAAGGATAGACATAGCTGTGAGAACTCACGCCTGATTGTAGGAACAGGCTGCAGCATGAAAATAAATGCCTGGCTATATGAACAGAAGAAAATAAATTCAAAACGTTCTGTGGTATGAGATAATGGTGCTAGAGTTGAGTCTCAGAGATTTCAATTACAATTGTGAGCTGGAATTTAGTTCATGTGTGCTACAGGTAAAAGTTTTGCTTATCCTTTTAGTGTTCTGCAGGAATCCTCATACATATATCTGCAGGAAGTAACTGTCGAGTGTTGCATATATGCTTTCAAATGAAATAGAAAATTTTGTGCAAATAACATTTTGATGCTGTTTCATACCAGCTTTCATCTTGTTTCTATTTGCCATTTGTAATTTCTGAGCTTCATGAAATGCACTGACAATTTGTTTTAACAGCTGTGTTAGTTTTGAAGTTGTTTCTGTTGAGAGGTCTTAGTGTCATGTTTGATGTAGGAAACAGTAGGGGTATCCTATGAAATTCTGCTACAGTATTGCTCCTGACAAAAAGAAAATCAAATACACTGATTTAGAAACACTAAGAATAGGCTTAATCCATGTCTGAAAGCTCTAATCCAAAGTGATACAGAAGCTGTAATGAATAAGATGAATGGCTTACTGGCACCTGATCTGACAGGGGAAGAAGCATAAATCAGATACAAAGCATAACTCAAAGATTTAAAACAAATAGCTGCATCCATTTAATTGTTAAGTCTAGAGTCATCAGAATACTTTTTTTCAAAGTATCTTTATTGGTGCTGAAATTTAAAATAAGATTGACTTTTTTGTTGGTCAGCAGCTCAGTAGCAGATCTGTATGCATCAGATCTCATGAGTTACAGTGCTTTCCTTAAGTAGAGGGAGAGAAAGCAGAAATGAATTTAAGTAAAACACTCATGCTTCAAAGAATAATTATTCTAAAATTGCCTGTGTTTCCAAGCAATATGTTTGTCTAGGAGCCACTGGTATTTAAAAAGAAAAAAAAAGTAGTGGATACTAACAACCCTTGACATGTCATCTTACTGGTCATTAGCCAGAGGTTTTATCCTATTTGCTTCTAGAGTCGCAAGCAGAAATTGAGTTGTGACTGAGAAGACAGCTGCTGCCTGGCATTTCTAGCCATACAGTAGTTTGAATGGATAAAATAGAGATAAGCTTTAAACTCCATACAGTCTAATGAGATGAATATAAATATTTGGACATTTCTATTTTATGCTGTCTGAAGATACAGTCACATGAAGAGCAAGATAGCTGTCACGATTAGTTCAGTTCCTGTGGCTTTCAGCAATATACAGGATTACTTAAAAAAAAAACCCAAACAAGCAAACAAACAAAAAAACCTACAAAAAAAACCCCATCACAAACACAAAAAAAACCAAAACACCCACAAGCAAAAGAAACCTTCATGTTTTCTTCAAATGGTTAAAACTTGTGGACAGGGAGATGTCTCACTCTCTTTTCTCAGCTTTCTTCACTCTTGAAGCCCTTGTGTGCGCTAATACAGAAATCACTGATCTTTGACAACCAGCAGTAAATATCTGCTGGTATGCTCAGGCAAGCTTTTACTTTTCTGTTTCAAGCCTTTTATTCAGGACACCTTGTATCAGTATTTCAGAAATGAATGAGTCAGTCTGCTCCTTTCAGGTTTACTGCAGTCTCATACAAGTGTGTCTTTGTCTGTACATTCCTGCAACATTTTTAGCCACTTTCTACAGCATTAGTTCCGAATGTTCTTTGAAAGAGATCCCAATTTTCTTTTCATCATTGTTGACTTTGGCTGGTATCAGTATATCTCTCCAAGGTGCATGTCCTGGCACAAAGTTTTAACTACTTAGCAGTTCTTACCTTTCTAGACTCTCCTTGACTGACAGCATGCTTTGAAATGGCTGGGACTATTTCTTCATATTATTTTTTCTTTTTTTCTTTTCATGCAAGGGCATATTTTGAAATAACCATGTGACCCCACAGGCTGTGCTTCTGTTAAGCATATTACCTATGGCTTAATTCATCTCTCCTTGTTGCAATGAAGAATTTTAAGTTGAAAAGATTACATGCCAAAAAGTTCTCTGAATATTTTGATAAATTTTTGTCATTGAATGAAAACAATGATTGATTCATGAACAGTTTGGTTTACATTTTGCATATATAGTTGCATTGAGTAGCTTCTTATTTTCACTGATGTCAAACTTTGTCAAAGTATGTAGAGAATTTTTATTCGTTGTGCTTTAGTTCCCAAAATTCCTCGGGGAGCTGCTCTGGGAGAATGTGTTCAGCCCTGCAGTATACTTTATTGTACCAGTGAAATAGTTCTTGATATTTGGAAGGTAGAAGCGAACTGCATAAATTTTTGCCTCTCCTAGTCCCACTGAATTCAACTGGACCTCATGTTTCAAGATAAGCAAGTGGATACACAAAAGTAATTGTTTTCAAAAACTGGCCTACACATCATCCAAATTTTGGGGAAAAAAAAAGCATTATGCATAAAGGGTTTAATATTCTGTTCTGCCATTGATAGATATGTGTAATCCCTATTAAAAAGATTTATGCCGAACATTGGCAGCTGATATGATCCTGTAGTGTAAATCTGAATTGCTAAACTTCAGAATAAATAATTATTCTTGGGATCTTTCCTAATGTCATGCAAAATTGGTTTTTACTCTGAATGGTTACAGTAAATTAAAAAAATAAAATGAATGCTACTTATTAATGGGTAAAGCACATGCCTTTTATGCATTGTCCAAGATGGTTTTTATATCATCTTACAATTGTGACTCTGGTTTGGAGGAAAGGTTGAATGACTATATTTTTGGGGAGACTGACTAGTCTTAATTTTCAAAAGTAATAAAGCGGTGAGTTTTTAAAGCAAAAAACATGGATAATAACAGCACATTACTGGAGGCTTTAAGAATAGACATACAGGATTTAATTGACAAACAGAAGGTCAGAGGTGCAGATGAGAGTAGAATGTAAGAATTCTCAAGTGAGCACCCACTCAAAGCTTTACATACTCATAATTTGTTCTGTAGAAACATACCTAATCTGCTTCTGTAACCAAGCCAGCTTATGCTTTTAACAATAATTGACAGCTGACTGAACATTTCAGCTGAAGCATTTGAAGAGGGAAAAAAATCCATATATCTCATAAATCTTGCCATAAGGTTTTAATTACTGTTTGCAAGTAACATTAAAATAACTGTTAAAGTGACTATACATCATAGCCAAGGTTCTTCTGAGTGAATGATGGTTGAGAAAAGAGAGTCATTTATATTCCCATTTTGTTTCATTGGTTTGTTTGTTTTCTTTCTTTAGTTTGAGGACTTGCAACTTGGTGGTATTGCAGGCACAAGGCAAAGCTGTTCCTAGTCCCCACTCTCCCCACCCTGCAAATTGCAGAGTGGTATTTGGTTTAGAAGGGAACAGAATTTGAAGGAAACATTTTGTGATATGTTTGTTTATATTACATTAGTGGTTTATGGACTGTTATGTATATAGATAGATTCTAACAGAGAAAAACAACAGGTATGTTGTAGTGAAACCTATCTGTTAGTGTTTCAGGAAGTTTTTCTTTATAAGGTCACTGATTTTGGCATTTGACTATAAATGTGATGTTCCAGTCAACAACATCTGACTTTTTCTTTTTGT
>NW_008687826.1:7500-16396 GCF_000695815.1 Acanthisitta chloris
TTTTTTTAACACAGGAGCATCTATAAATTACAATGAAAAAGTGATACATAGTTAAATAAAATAAATATCTTACATAAAAGAACTCAAATGAATTAAAGTGCCTACATTCAGCAGCATTGCTTCATTCTGGCTTATCTGAGATACTCTGGATTGTTTAAATTCTGGTCTTTTGCTATATTTACTGCAAAGGCAAGAAAAAGATAAAATACACATGTATTAAGGACAGCCTCTGAAGGTTAAATCAGCTTAGTGGAATCACTTCTGAAAAATTCTGTATTACTGTCTTATAGGAGAGGTTTCTCATTAACATATAATGTCCAGGCTTCCATTTCTTGGAACAAATTAACATTATCCTTTAACAAGTTCTTCCTCAGGTGATCTGAACATTCTTTTTAATTATCTGCATATTTTACATTTTGTTACTTTACATGGTCAACGGATCTACCTCTCAGAAAAGAACATGAAATAATTTGCTCACAGTTGCATAGTCTTCGAAGTCCTAACAGTGTCTCATTGTGTTTCTTGTTAATAGACGCTCTAGCAGCTCCAGAGGAAGAAGGTTTAAACTTTGAATACTTATTATTCATCCCTGACATCTATGTTTTTCAAGCAGTGTTAAGGTTAAATGAGAGTTCATTTATAATCTATTTCGTTTAGTAAGTGCTCTCATAATTAAATGCAGTTCCAAGTGGTAGCAAAAGAAATTCATTAAGATTCCTGATTAAGAAAAAGTGTCAACAGAACTGAAAAGATTTTAGAAATTTAGCTCCTGCTTAAGGTAAATTAAGCACAAACCACATTCCTGTAACATAAAAGAGATGGTTTAAGTTGGAACTGACAAGAAAATTCAAAACTAATTTTCTTCATCTGTGTACAACAAGAACAAAAGTAAACATACATTTAATAAATCAATATGGTTCATAAAGCTTTCATGCATTTTGTATTATATTTTCTTGTCATATTAGGTATAATGGTTAATATTATTGCAAATATGAATGAAGCTGTCATGGACTTTTGGATATTTCAAGTTTTATATTTGTCGTGGTTTAACCCCAGCTAGCAACCAAGAACCACTCAGCCACTTGCACACTCCTCCAATAATGGGATAGGGGAAAGAATCAGAAGGGCAAAAGCTAGAAAAACTCATGGGTTGAAATAAAGAGAGTTTAACAGAGAAAGCAAAAGCTGCACACACAAGCAAAGCAAAACAAGGAATTAATTCACTGCTTCCCACAGACAGGAGGTGCTGGGCCCCTCCAGGAGAGCAGGGCCCATCACGCGTAACGGTTCCTTGGGAAGACAAACGCCATCACTCCAGATGTTCTCCCTTTCTTCTTCTTCCTCCCACCTTATATACTGAGCATGATGTCCTATGGTATGGAATATCCCTTTGGTCAGTTTGGGTCACCTGTCCCAGCTGTGTCTCCTCCCAGTCTCCCATGTATCCCCAGCTTCCTTGCCAGTGTGACAGTACGGAAAGCAGCAAAGGCCTTGACTCTGTGTAAGCTCTGCTCAGCAATAACAAAAACATCTCTGCATTATCAACTCTGTGTTCTGCACAAAATCCAAACATAGCCCCATACTAGCCTCTGTGAAGAAAGTTAACTCCACTTAAGCCCAAACCAGCATAATTTTTAAATGAAAATTCTGAAAGTGAATGGCTTTGAAAGACATTTCCTTAGTATTTCTGGAAAAACAGGTAGTCTTTTATTGTTTCTAGTGTCCAAATTTGCATTTCATCTGAACTGTCACTTTCAGGAAGCTATAAAAAAAGGTCCAGCCAGCTTTACCTTTGACTTTAGTTAAGCTGAAGCTCAACATCAATTTTAGTACTATTTGGATAGTATAATGATCTGATAACAAAGAAAAATAGAGGCTCTGTTTACTATCTTAAAGTTACAAATACATTGGATTTACTTAGATGTCTGTATGAAAGCAACATGCTTTTCACCTAACCCTTGAAAATATTTTCTTACCATTCCCATAGCATTTTTCTCATGATGCTGCTCAAACATATTTTGACAAAGAATTAATTCATAAAAGAATCTGATGCTTCACTGCTTTATTAATGTTATCCACTAAAATATACATTAAAAATCCTATGTAAAGATGATAAAGTGGGAAGAGCAAGATATATTTGGAACTTTTACAAGAACATAAATGATAACATCCCATGAGTGCCATTTAAGAAGTTCACTTGAACATGAGCTAGAGAACCAGTTTGCTTTCCTTTGATGAATAAAATTGTGCAATAGAAGAGAAATTGAAATACGTGTGTGCAAAGATTATCTAGCTCTTTAAATCTTTTGTTCCAGTTTATATTTTGGAGCTGCTAGTCCTTTTCATTCTAATACAAAAGTTGAATCTTATTTTTTTCCTTATTTTTCTCTCTTCCACCTTTCTTAAGGTTCTGTGGTTTGAGTTTCTGTCTTACTGTCAAATAAAGGTTTTTTAGAAAATAGTCTTCTAGTATAATTCTTCAGGAAATGTTCTGCAATGAGTGATGAGGCTAGAATTAAGTCTGGATTCTCCAATTGTGGAGAAACAAATTTCCTGAGATTATAGAAGCTATACTAGTTTCATACTTGCAGAAGATAAAAATTAGTCTTTGAACCCAAGAAATAATATTACAACATGTTTTAAACGCTTTAAATAATTAACACCTCCCCAAAAAATCTTGCACAGTGTATCAGTATTATTTTGCAATTTACCTGAGGTTAAGGCCTATGTTTAAAACAGTTTGAAATACCAGAGGGATGACTTTTCCTTTGTGCAAAGCTCCACAATAGATATGTGCTTCATAATTGACTGTGGATGTCAGCTTTTAAAACTAGACTAGTCTTCCTCAAATGAGGCAACAGGAGTAGAAATTCTTTCAGCTTACTTCAATTACTTACTTGATACTAAAAAGAATTTGTGTCCACAAGCCTATTTAGAATTACTATGATCCTTGCCTCTTCGTGCTGTTTCTAAAATAAGTAGGTCATTATCTAAATTATGATGTCTAAACATCAATTTCCTTAGAAAAGACAAAGTTAGTGTAACATATTCTTCAGTGACATAAACAATCAGTCTGGGCTGAGGCACTAGATACTTATTTCAAGGCAACAGCAGTGCTGAGCTCAGTATTAACTGTGTCTATGCTTTCTTTTTCCTCTGCTATGAATGTTTGAAATAGATAATTACCTAGAGTTTTATTTCTTTTTTTTCCAGATGATCTTCAAATAATCTGCATGTTTGTTCTAATAATGTGTGTTTGTTCTGAAAACTAATTTAATCTTAAGTATTTCACTGGTGTGTGTAACACTGTGCCATTTTTGCATCACATATGTAGTGAATGGTAGATGAGGAGTTCGGAAATACTGACTCAGTTATGTTTATCATCCTCAGTGTGTGAGCTCTATTGCATCTCATTAGAATCTCCTTAAGACGGCTGATACTTGTGTTATAAAAACACAGATAAAAATGAGTTTCACATACATATTCTTCGGCATATTGAAAGATATTTTTGTGGGAAAGTGACCAATAGAAATGAGGACTTTTCCATTTATCATAAACTCATTGTTGTGCTCTTCACCCATATGCAGTGGGCTGCTTGAGATGAACTTTCATTAGAAAGGCTGAGAAGGTCCAGTCACATTCCTGTGCAAGCAAAGCACTGCAACTGCTACCAGTCTTTTCCCTCTTGCACCCTAAACATCACAATCACTGATAACTCTTAAAGTGGATCTTGCCAGTATTTATTTGTGATGTGCACTTGTCTTCCACAAACTTTGTCTTCATTGATAAGTAACGTAGTGAAGACATATAGCTTATTACATATGTTACTTTGATTAAGAAGTTTATACTGGTTTATATTGGAATTAAGACAGCAACTTTATCATTTTGCCTGAGGGAAAATATTATATGAAAGAGCAGTAAATTTGAGTGCTGAACGTTCATTCAAACTAGACTATATCGGTTAACAATGGGTTTCTTAGAATTTTGTTTTGGTTTGAGCTTTTTGTTTGGCTGGCTGGGTTTTAAGGTTATTCTATAGGTGAATTGTTACTGCCTGTACAACTTTTCCAATCTCAGGCACAGTTCCTGGTTTACTGATATTATAGCAATTACTATTGGGAATCATTGCTGAGAGCAGAACTACCTAATTTAAAAAATATTTCATTCTGGATGAATGAGCTAAATTTAAAGGAGTTATGTGCTGATTTTATGTATGATGAGGACACTTTTTAAGGATGGATAATGAAATGGAGCCAAGCGATACAAGTATGGCAGAAAAGTTACTGAATCAACAGTACTAGTTCACATAAGGTTTTTGTGCAAGATTTTAATTCTTTCTTGGTGCTTTATAAGCACCATGGTGGGGAGGGGGAGCAAGGAGAATTAAATATTGAAGAAACATACATGAGAAACCAGATACCCTTTCTATTGTAATTTTAGGAGCCCTCTGAATGGATATTGCATCTGACAAAATATTGCCAATCAACAAATTCCTTAGACATGTGCATTCTTTATTAAAAGTATGCGAGATGTCCTCTTTGTTTCATATCTTTACATTTCACAGGTTTCCAAATAGTTTTAGGACTTGGTTTATGAACAATATTGGTAAATAATATAATTAGTAATGTTATTAGTAAATGATTAACCAAATCTGAAAGTTAAAACTGAAGCTTATAAATCAGTAACACTAGGATATGGTCCACTTCCCTTTGTCAGGTGAGATTACAGGCAACATTTTTCTCCTTCAAATCTAGTGAGTTTCAATGCTACTGTACCTTTTCATCTGAAATGTGTGGCTCATTAACAGTCTGTGCTGAAATCTGTTTTCACAATATCTGCAGTACTATTTTGTTAACCAAGATCTTACCTGCTGTGACTAAAAGAAGGTTATATTTCCATTACATGGAAGAAGTATTTTACCATTCCCTCCTACTAACCTCCTGCCCAGACCCCAATTTTTAAACATTTGAGTTTTTTCCTGGAGATTAGACCTAGAAAATGTGTGAAAGCGTATCTGTCTGCCTTAGTGATGAACACAGTAGATGTGCGTAGGTAGTAAATTAGTTGGAAGAATTTCTCTTGATCATTCAGGTACTTAAATTGTATTGAAAAGTCATTCTACCAACAATTTGCCACTCAAATTAAGACAAAGGATATAATCTATTAGCTCGTGTAGCCTCATTTACTTTTCTATTATCACACCATTTCAGCTTGTGTCGTCTCTTCACATAAGACATATGAGCTGACATAAAGAGGTATAGCAGCTAAGATTGGAGAACTAGAATTAGATGGCACACCCTTATTTTTAAAGCAATGAAGTTTGCCTAAGCTTACCTTAGTATCATAGAATCATAGAATTGTTTATGTCAGAAAAGACCTCTAAGATCAAGTCCAACCATTAACCATGTCCCTGAGTACCACATCTACAGGTCTTTCAAATACCTCCAGGGATGGTGATTCTGCCACTTCCCTGGGCAGCCTGTTCCAATGCTTGACAACCCTTTGGGAAGCAGTTTTTCCTAATGTCCAGCCTAAATCTCTCCTGGCACAACTTGAGGTTATTTCCTCTTGTCACTTATTACTTTTGAGAAGAGACTGCCATCCACCTCATTACAAATCATTTCCAAGTGGCCTGAATTTTCAGGGTGGATATTCACCATGTTTTGAAAGATGTAAAACAAAGAAAAAGGAAAATAAAGAATCAGCAGTTTTGAGAAATATTTCAAAATTAACTGTGACCTCCTGGACAGAATTGATTTTTTCTTTGGTGAATATTAGATTGATATATGAATGTTTTGGAATTGGTAATAAGGGAATCTTGGTAATGTAAATACATAAAAATTCCTTTAAGAGCAAAGTTAATTTATACTGTTAGAACCCTTTACTACATGACATGCAAACAAAAAAGAAAAGAATACAATTATAAAGGCACAATCAGCTCTTGAGCTTCCTAATAGGCCATCTACAGCCATTTTAATATTTTGACTTATTACAAGAGGATGGCAGTCACTGCTTCAGGTAATATATATATGTAACAATTTAAGTAGCAAATATCCCAGATAAAACACTACTGAGCTGAATATGAGCTATGCAAATATTAGAATGTCATGTCTTGAGGTCCTAGTTGCATGTGTGTGCTTCTTAGAGCTTAAAACATCTTGTTCTTATTATTGTGATGTAATCTTATTTTGTAGCTGATACAGAAAACATTGTTATAATGTGGAGCTCTCACTTTCATATCAGCTTGAATCTGAATAGTCACTACGTGCTTATGGGGTAGCACCTATTTTCTTCCTAATGTATGCCTGATGTGTGTCAAGTTAGTCATCACAGATAATCAGATAATTGAATTACTCTTATTTCTGTGACTTTCAAACAGTATCATGCAAATTATGCAAGTATGTTTAATGATGTATTTAAAATACAGTTTAATATTGCACTTATTTACATAAGCAAAGCATTTGGTAATATTGAGTGACTGTAAAAAGTTTGGAAATTTTTTTTATTTTATGTAAATGAGGCTAGAGTAGATTTACATGGATTGGACTCTACTACATGCAGTATAGCTAGTACAATCTGTATTATTCATCTACTTGACTTTTAGTCTTTTTTCTTTTTTTTTTTTTGCATTTTAACAACTAAACAACCTTTGTAGAAGCTGTTGGAATGTGACTGAAAAATAAAATCAAACTTATAGGTGCATTTTTGCTTTCTTTTAATGGATCAGCTCTTTAGTGACAACTTTTTTTGATTTGGTCTTTTTTAAATTTGTCCTCCTTTAAAAGCACAAACTTTATGTGACTTGGAAGCCTATCAAGCCCTTTCTGTGTTTACAAAATAGTGGCACAGGTAGGACAGGTAGGACTGGACAAGTTGTTCAAAATACTTTGGACCCTGAGATCCACAGGTTTCTGCCCAAATGGAATACCTCTACTTGAAGACAGGGTGTCTAAGCTGTAAAATTTTTATGTCATGACTTAATATGCATGCTCTCCTTGAGCACAGATGCTATGAGGAGAGGCTAAGGGAGTTGGGATTGTTTAGCCTGGAGAAGAGGAGGCTCAGGGGAGACCTTATCACCCTCTACAACTACCTGAAAGGAGGTTAAAGTCAGGTGGGGGTTGGTCTCTTCTCCCAGGCAACCAGTATTAGGACAAGAGGGCACAGACTCAAGCTCTGCCAGAGGAGGTTTAGGTTGGATATTAGGAAGAGGTTTTTCATGGAGAGAGTGATCAGGCATTGGAATGGGCTACCTGAGGAGGTGGTGGATTCACCATCCCTGGACATTTTCAAGATGAGACTGGATGTGGCACTTAGTGCCATGGTCTAGTAATGATGGTAGGGTTGGACTCGATGATCTTTGAGGTCTCTTCCAACCTGGTTGATTCTATGATTTTATGATTCATGTTTGTGGTGACTTAACCCCAGCCAGCAGCCAGGAACCATGCAGCCACTTGCATTCCCTCCTTCTCCTTTCCCACCACCCTGGTGGAATGGGGAGGAGAAACAAAGGTAAAATATATAGCTTGAGATAAGAACAGTTTGGTAATTGAGAACAAGATGAGATAAAATACTTAATGGATAATACAAAGGGAAAGAAAAACCAAAACAAAACCAGTGATGCACAATACAATTGCTCACCATTTGTGGACCAATGCCAGGCCCCGTTCCCAAACTCGGATTGGACTTCAGGGTAATTCCCCCCCCCAGTTCATATGCTGGGCATGGCGTTCTATGGTGTGAAATAAATATTCCATTGGCTACTTCAGGTCACCTGTCCTGATTACGCTCCCTCCCAGCGTCTTTTGTGTACCTTCTCACTGGCAGAGCATGAGACACAAGAAAGAAAATGTTCTTGATCTAAGATAAACACTACCTAGCAGAAACCAAAACACTAATGTGTTACCAACATTATTCTCATTCTGAATCCAAACACAGCGTTGTCCCAGCTACTGAGAAGAAATTAACTCCATCCCAGCTGAAAACAGCACAAAGTTGTAAATATACATAGAAGACGTATATGTGTATGTGTGCATGTATGTGTTGACATACGTAGAAATATATAGTGGGTACGCCAACTGTAGTGACAGAAATTTAGCAGAACTGACAACAAAATTCAGGAGTCAAGTTCTCACCTACAGACATTGCTTTCAACATCTCCTCCATAGAAAGCAGTTTTATTTACAGTAAGTTCCCTCCCTCATTAACTGCAACTGCTATTCATTTCAGTGTTACTCTGCTCCAGTATCTTTTTACCTTAGTGCCAACCTATGCCCAGAGAAGATTAATTTACTTGCTGTAATACTTGAAATTCAGTCTTAGTGTCAGGGCTCTTCTGTAGTTCTGAGGCTTGGGACTCCCATCACCAGGATTGCTTCTAGCAACTGTGTGACACATTTAATTTTCTGAAATTTGTTAGTATCAATTTGAACCTTTCGAGAACTTACTATCCTTCAAGAGACGATAGATTTATTCTCCGAAAATTTTTGAACACCTTAAGGGTTGAGATTTAAAAATAAAGTGTGAGCAGGCAATAAGTCTTGTTTGCCATAGTTTCATTGGTTTGGGACTGTTTATATTACACAGTGCATGGGAAATAGAAGAAATAATGTTCTCTATCATTCATTCCTTCACCTCAGTACAACTCCTTGATATGCAGTTTTTTAAATTATATTTAGCCCTGAAATAATTTTTATAAGACTTCTTATAATCTTACAATTGTATCTCTATCAGATTCAGTGTGGCAAGTCAAAAGTGTGACATGGAGTACTCCTGAGATTATGCCTGTGATAGTTTTTATTTCCTAATCTAAGCATCATTCTATTCATAATTACCTTTTGGGTACATATCAACTCTTGATATTTAATCTTACGTTTTTCTGAGCAAAGTTAAGAGA
>NW_008687826.1:16422-17793 GCF_000695815.1 Acanthisitta chloris
GCATTGAAATATCAACTGTTAAAACAATTACCCAAATTATAGGCAGTACATGTCACCACATAATTTTAAAATTATGAAAGCACTCATCAAGAGCTGCTCTAGAGTTATCAATTAGTCTGAATCCATATTCGTGTTAGTTAAACAGAGTTTTCTTTGTGAGTCTTTTTTGTGTCTGGTTGGGTTTTTTGGCATTCAAATGAATGCAAATGCCAACTGTTAATTAAAATTACTTATCATATGATATTTGAATGCTATAGTACCAATAATTTCCAGTTTTCTAACACAGTAAGAGTCTAGATTAGTTACTATAAACTGAAAATAAAATTTTGAAGGCTATGTTGTTCCTTTTAATGATTGTTATCAATACTTTTAATGCTGTATGATAAAGACTTATATAGGTACTCAGGGACATTAAACAAATGGAGATTCAGCCTATATAAATTGAAGTTTAAAGCTGTTACTTCAAACTGAATCTAAAGCATTATGCAGAGTGACTGCAGTCTAAGATACTACCTGAGTAAAATGTATTTGGGCAGAACTGAATCTAACTTTCTTGTGGTATTTCATTTAAAAACTG
The DNA here is from genome assembly GCF_000695815.1 of Acanthisitta chloris. NCBI lineage: Eukaryota > Metazoa > Chordata > Aves > Passeriformes > Acanthisittidae > Acanthisitta > Acanthisitta chloris. The sequence goes on from NW_008687826.1 coordinate 17,000, forward strand.
GTTTTCATTTTTCTTGCTTCAATGAAAGACTTCATTTTAACGCAGCTTGTTGAACAACTATTTCCATCAGCAAATTTCAGACATCATCTATGGGACTTGATATCATTCTCGGGGGGGGGGGGGGAGTGAATGTATCTGGGGGGGGGGGGGGGGAATTTATCTCTGAACATCACTTGGACAGAACATTCCTACTTTGGCAAGAGAAAAAGTCCATAATACACAAGATGGCACTGTTTCACTTGTGAAAATGCCTATTTTTCACAGATAACTGTGAAAAACATGATATGAAAATGCAGAATGTTCTATATTTTTGTATAATTTAAATGAAAATAGAATGTTTGCATAGTTGGATAGGGATTATTTTTTGTTACAGACAAACCGAAATATACCTACATAGGTAAGTAATTGAGGTGAGTGAAAATACCACTAAAATCACTATTGACAAAACCGAGTATTTCAGGAACTAGAAATAGATTTGAGTTGAATTTTTTTGTGACTTACTCTTTCTTCTAAGAATTCTGGAGAATTTGGATTTTAGCCTTCAATGGTCATTATTTTTCCCCTGAATCTTCAAATTCCTCTGACATGAACAGTAAATATAACATCTCAGTTTCTGCATCCTTCTGTTAAGGTTAACTTGTAAAGAGCAAAAGATATGTGCTAAAGTAAATGGGAATTTTCTGTAGTGTAGAAGAAAATATTTGAATTAAGTCTTAAAGTCTAATGTAGGTTCTAACTTGCCATTGAAAAAAATCATAAAAAACATGCAGTGTATTTTCAAATATCTTTTCCCT
>NW_008687826.1:17818-33292 GCF_000695815.1 Acanthisitta chloris
AGTAGTCACATGTTCAGTACTTGTGAAAACGCAGCTACATCTATTAAAGTGCCAAAGTATAATATAGGAAGATAATTTTTAATATTTCTTAATTTCTCTCCAGGAATTGTGAAATTAATTGACAGTGTTTACATATTAGATTATCCTCCTCAGGTGCTGAATAGAAAATCTGCAAATGTTCAACCATGTTAGATGCAGTGATTCCTTTAACATTCCATAATTTTCAGTCTCAGATGTCTAAATTTAAGTACATATGTACTGATAGGTTGGTAATCCTTGATCTGTTCTTAGAGATGATAAATTTCCTTAGGTGTTTTGACATAGAAAGGTGTGAAAATTTTGTTCTTAAAAAAATATCAGAATTCAGGCCTGTAATTCTAGATAAATTTGTCAAGGTAGACGTCATCTTACTTTCACAGATTTGAGTTCCATTTAAAGACATACAGATGTCAGTCAATGAAGGCACCATTCTTACCTGCTTATAGATTTTATAAAGCTTAAATAAGTTCTGACAGAATTTATAAAGTTTACATATGTTCAGTTTGAAATTTCAACTGTTAGTTATTTGCAAAATATCAGTGGGAGTGTGTTTGAAGCAGGTCTGTCTTTAACAACTGTCACCTTTTGCTTTGCATCACTGAGCAATTTCAACATTATTCCTTTCTAGAGAAGAATAAACTAGATGTGCTCTGGAGACACATGGCCTCATATTTGCTAGCTGCCATGTGGTACTTCATTACAGGACCTAATTAAAAGTAGATTCCATGAAATATGTATATTGTGTCTATAGGGTCCACAGTGCTTATAGCTTCACTCTACCATGTGCTTCTATTCCACTTTTTAACATAGCCAATATCTGTAGCTATTACTATAGTACCCTCCAAGCAGGAGGGCTTAGAACTTAATTAAGATTCTAGCATGCAGTCTGTAAATGAAACTGCATAATTCTCAAAAGCTGACTGATTATTTCTTTTTTATCACATTTGTGAATTTTCATTGGCCTTAACACTCACGTTGTTTCCTCAACATAACGACCCTATTGCTAAATTGCTACAGAAAGCTGTTCTGATTTACAGACCTCAAAGTGCTTTATAATCACAGTGTGTATGTAATTTGAGATACTTTTATTCTTGTTTCCTGAATACAGGAATTTGAGTATGAGAAGACATTATGCTTCAGAAAACAAGACAGTGACATGATTTTGTAAAAGGAGCACTTGTGGTAACTACGCTTTGTAGACCTTGACTGTTTTCTGATGATAAGGGACATTGTGCAAGTGCATTGTAATAAAGTATTAGGGACCAAGTTTCTCTGGATTTGCTTATATACTAAATCATTTCATATCAAAATCTAAAGACTTGTGCTGTTCTTCATGTAAAGTTCTTTGGAGTGATGAACTTTATTTTGAGACTACTGCTCGATAACAAAAGTAGTTGTGAACCTCAACGAGAGATGCATATGTCTGTGCTACAGGAGAAGTGACCTTCTTTTATGTAATCACTCAATGAAGGTTTTGTTACTCAATGAATTTCTTACAATTCTTGATTAAAGTCTTCTGTGTTAAATAAAATGGTAAACAAGACTTCAACCATTTCTATGTATAAATATTGCCTAGATCCTAATCTCAAATTTAAAAATGACATATTTTGTTCATTTTATTATCCTAATTTCAAATTTTAAAATTACATATTTTGTTCATTTTATTGCATTTGCAATTATTGTTTGCATGTTGCTATCTTCAAAGCATAATTTTGGTACAGCTTTGCAACTAGGAATTTTATACTGTAAGTGATAATTGTTCATTTTCTAGAATTATAATGTCTTAAATTTTATATTTTGATTTTCTACTGCCGATAACACACAATTAAAATTTTAAGGGAGGTTTAGGTGGGCTTTTTTCATAATTGTTGGTTGGTGTTTTCACCTCTTAGTTTCTCAACAACTGTTGTGGACATTAGGAATGGTCACAGTAAAATAAATTCTAATTTTGCTGCAATATTGCATTCAGTTGGGATTGGACATATTTTAAAGAAACAAATCTCTGGAAGGTTATTTTGTTCTGAGTATCCTTACACCAAAGAATACAAATAGTGCTTGATAAATGTTTATAATCTAAACCTTTTTTTCTAAAACACTCTAATTTTTTTCCTGAAGTTTTGCATAAAAATTTGGAATTTAAATTTACTTTTGATCTTGTTTTAAAATGCCTTATCAAGTAACAGAAGGCAATTCTTCAATAAGTGAAATGAGCTTGGAAGGATACCAGCAAGAGAGCCAGTGTCTTATCACTTGCCATATTTTAGAACTCTAATGAATAGAAACATAATTAAGAACTGAAGCATTAGCTGACTCAAAACATCCACTTAAGACTGGAGTGTCTTTTAAGTGTTGGCAGTCACATAGCAATTTAACATTGACTATTAGTGAGGAATTAATGCTTTTGTTTTTAAAAATAAAGTAACCCTTAAATGTTAAAATACTTTAATTAAATTTGACCAGCAATAGATACTATATCAGAAATCAGAAGCAGTCTGAGCTGTCAATCATGCATAAATACCAACAGGATAACAAGAACTTAATTTCCTGTGGGATTATCTTTTTTTGTTTAGCTGGCTCTGGTACTCCAAGGAACAGCCAGATCCACTCTCCATGTTCAGTTCTGCTGAAGATGCAGATTCTAGAGCACTCTCTGCTCTTAGACTCAGGATTAACCAGTTAATGAGATAAAGACAGGAGTTTTATTTCCTTCTTCAATAAGCAAGATGAATTTTGTATTTCTATTAGTATTTTACTTTAGTGGAATATAGCATTTTCAAGATGTGAGTTTTCCATTAATGCATGTTGAGGACACTATTTATGGTAATGACCAACAAGTTATTTCTGTCATTTACTGGTCAGCTAGATTTTGGAACATTAAGTTTTCTTGCTGATCATTCACTGATGCAGTACAGTGACATTTTGATGTTTAAAGCTATAGAGTCTAAAATTTGAAAGACCCTCTTCAGCCTTATAGTGCTATAACTAAGTTAAGGACTTACAGAATTCAGAAGAACTTTGCAAACAAATCATGCTTTGACTGTCAACTTTTTCTTGGAGGTAGTATTGCAAGGATCCTGCAGAAATTCCTGAACCATTCTAAACATGAAAGCAAAGTATGAATTTAAAGGCATAAAAGATTGAAGGTCAAAAGAGAAAAGGGTTTATAGAATTATTCAGGTTGGAAAAGAGAAAGGGTGATTAAGAGGACTGTTTCTCCACTCTTTTCTTCTTTTTTATAGAATTATTCAGGTTGGAAAAGACCTTTAAGATCATTGAGTCCAACTGTTAACTCAGGACTACCAAGTTCACCACTAAACCATGACCCCAAGTGCCATGTCTACACATCTTTCAAATACCTGCAAGGATGGTGTCTCAACTACTTCCTGGGAAGCCTGTTCCAATGCCTGACAGTTATCTTGGTGAATAAATTTTTTCTAATATCCAAACTAAATCTCCCCTGGCACAATTTCAGGATGTTTCCTCTTGTCCTATCACTTGTTACCTGGGAGAAGAGACTGTCTCCTACCTGGCTACAACCTCCTTTCAGGTAGTTCTAGAGAGCTAGCTCTAGCAGCTCCTCTAGGACTTGGGCTCCAGACTCTTCACCAGCTTCGTTGCCCTATAGGACTTGGGCTCCAGACTCTTCGCCAGCTTCATTGCCCTTCTCTGAACATTCTCCAGCACCTCAATGTCTTTCTTGGAGTGAAGGGTCCATAATCAAACAGGATTCAAGGTGCATGCTCACCAGTGCCAAGTACAGGGAGACGGTCACAGCACTAGTCCAACTGGACACACTATTGCTGATACAAGGCATGATGCCATTGGCCTTCTTAGCCATCCAGGCACACTGACGGCTCATGTTCAGCTGATGTTGACTAGCACCCCCAGGTCCTTTTCTGCCAGGCAGCTTTCCAGCCACTCTTCTCCAAGCTTGTAGCACTGCATGGGCTTGTAGTGAGCCAAACGCAGGACACGGTACTTTGCCCTGTTGGACCTCATACAATTGGCCTCAACCCATCAATCCAGCCTCTGTAGAGCCTTCCTACCCTCCAACAGATCAACACTCCAGCTCAGATTGGTGTCATCTGCAAATTGATTTGGGATGAACTCAATCTCCTCATCTAGATTATTGATAAAGATATTAAACAGAACTGGCCCCTTAACTGAACCCTGGGGAACACCACATGTGACTGACTGCCAACTGGATTTAACTACTTTCACCTCTGCACTTTGGGCCCAGCCATCCAGAAATTATTTTCCTCAGTGAAGTGTACACTCATACAAGCCATGAGGAGCCATTTCTCCAGGAGAACATTGTGGGTAACAGTGTCAAAGGCTTTATTAAAGTCCAGGTAATGAACATCCACAGCCTTTTCATCATCCACTAAGTGGATCACTTTGTCATAGAAGGAGATAAGGCTGGTAAAGCAAGACCTGTCTTTCACAATGCCAGGCTGCTTTGGCCTGATCTTTTGTTTGCCCTGCACATGCTATGTGATGGCATTCTAGATGATCTGCTGCATAATCCCCCCTGGCACAGAGGTCAGGCATACAGGCCTATATCTCCCCAGATCCTCCTTCATACCATTCCTATAGTTGGGCATCACAGTGGTGAATTTCCAGTCCACTGGGAACTCCACAGTTAGCCAAGACTAAAGGTAAATGATAGAAAGTGGTTTGGTGAGCACTTCCAGCAGTTTCCTGAGCCCCCTTGGGTGGATTCTACCCAGCTCCTTAGACTTGTATGCATCTAAGTGGTGTAGCAGGTCACTGACCCTTTCTCCTTGGATTATGAAGGCTTCCTTTTGCTCCCTGTACCCATCTTCCTACTCAGGGAACTGAGTAGGCTGAGGGAAAGGCAGCATTAAGTACCTCAGCTTTTTCCTTACCCTTTGTCATTATGCTTCCCTTCACATTCAATTAAGAATTAAGATTATCCTTTAACACTCCTTTTGTCACTGTTGTATTTGCAGAAACATTATGGGCTTTGGTCCTAATTTTCTCCCTGCATAACCTCATGACATCCTTGTAGTCCTCCTGAGTTGCCTGCCTCTTCTTCCAAAGCTCATAAACTCTTGGTTTTTACACGTTCCAGTCAAAACTTTCTTGTTCAGCCAGGCAGGTCTTCCCCACCAGGTCATCTTTTGGCACATGCGGGCAGTCTGTTCCTCTGTCTTTAAATTTCCGTATTGAAGCATGTTCAGCCTTCTTGGACTCCCTTGCCTTTTCAGGACTGCCTCCCAGGGGACTCTCTCACCCAGTCTCCTAAACAGGCCAAAGTGTGCCCTCTGGAAATCCAAGGTGACAGTTCTGCTGACCCCCTCCTTCTCCAAAAGTCAAAACTATAATTTCATGTTTGCTGTGCCCAAGATGGCCTCCAACTGTCACATCACCCACCCGTCCTCTGTTCACAAATAGATACAGTGGGGTGCCTTCCCTGGTTGTCTCATTTACTGGCTGTGCCAGGAATTTATCTTCCACATACTACAGGAACCTTCTTGACTGTTCCTTCTCTGCTGTGTTATATGTCCAGCAGACATCTGGTAAGCTGAAGTTCCCCACGAGAACAAAGGCTGATGATGGTGAAATTCCTCCCAGCTGTTTACAGAATATTTCAGCTTCCTCTTCATCCTGTCTGGATGGCCTATAACAGACTCCCACCAGGACATTTGCCTTGTTGGCCTTCTCCCTGATTCCTACCCATAAACACTCAACTGTATCAGCACCATCATTAAGCCTCAGACATACGAGATACTCTGTAACACACAGGGCTGCTACCCCACTGCCTCTCCTTCCTTGCCTGTCCCTTCTGAAGAGTTTACAGCCATCCATTGCAGCACTTCAGTTGTGCAAGCCATCCTACTTTGTTTCCTCCCTGTCATATGACACTTCTTGCACTTCCTTAACTTCTTCTAACTTAACACTGCCAATACACAAGGAAAAAAGGGAAGAGTGAAAGGGACTGATGCTTCACTGTGTAAATGCAGGAGTTCCAACACTCCTAATTCAGAGCTACAAAATTCAATTACCTGTGTTGGTTTCATGCAAAATTACGGTTTGGGATTTTTAACCATGAAATTATGGTATGACCTGAGAAAGGATATTCTCTTTATCCAGGCACTTTTTACCATCTCTATTTCTCTCATTTTTGATTGAGATTCCAAAAGAATTATTACTGCAATTCTGATTGAAGACCAATAAATCTACTAGAGTCTGATGGTAAGATGGCAATGGATATCACTTAATTGGAATTTTGCAGCCTAACAAGGTAATATTTCTTCTAGTCCTCTAGAACATTCTTTATATCTACAAAGGCAATAAATAGGAACTAGGTACCTGGCTGCTGTTTGTGTTTTCAGAGATGTCCCTTACCACTGCAACAAAATATAATTCAAATAACTGCCTGGGTTGTTTTAAGTGCTAATTAAATCTTACCAAAATTTTACAAACCCTGTCATATTATGCATGCCTGTTTATAAAGAAAGCCCTAGGTATTTAGAACATCTGTGAAAACAGACTGTAATACATCTTATTTTCCTAGTCTTCTATGTATTCCTTCATTAGTGGGTAGAGATAGGGAAGATGCTTCACTTGCGTCCTCCCAAAAAAATGCAGGCATCAAAGTGTGTACACCTCTCATATGATGTATCTTTGGTCTACTTAGCCCATGCTCTTTTTTTACTGCAGATACAAGTGTTTTACTTATGCTGTATTGTCTGTCTGTCCATAGTCACAGATGTAAGTTCACTGGCCTTCTAATTGCACTGAGAAATTGCCCTGGGATGTTGAAGACAATGTCTTTCAAAGACTGATCCCAGCCTTCTGCTTTCAAGAAAAGTACCCAGAGAACCATGCAGGGGTGTTAGGAGTATTGGTACAGAGCACAATAACATCGAGATCAAACACTTGTTTCCATATTTTCTTTTACCCTTCAATTTCTTCTGCATTAAATTAGTGGGTTGTGTTAAGAGTTAATTCTGTAAGAAATATATTAACATGGACTACATTGTCTATAGTAGTCTTGGTTGTAAGGTGGCATTAAATACTTGTAATAAGTGAAAGTAGAACAAGAACAGTTTTCAAGTCCGGCAAATATTAATAGCATTTTCTTTCCTTCACTAGAACCCTATTCATCATAAAATTAGATGTTCTTAAACTATCTATAAACATGCACATATAAAAAAACTTCTAGTATGATATAATTCTTTGTAACTTCTATGCAGTTTATGTGAAAACCTTTTAATGCATATTTGCACAAGGTCACCAATAACTTTCAATATCTTTTCGTTTTGGATTTCTGTGAAAATAGCTTAAAATCTCTTTTGCAATTTCAAAGGGCTTAAATATATTTTACTGTCATGCACTGTCATCAATATTTTATGTAAAGTGAGGATGAAAAGCACATTTTAACAAATCAAAGACTTAAAAAATGATGTATAGTTTCCTTTCTTTTTCTGAAAGGATATTTTTTAACATGAAAAGGTGAGAAGCTCAAAATCAAGAAAGGTCACATTGATAATGTGATGTGTAATAAGACTATTGATACTGGAAGGACTGCTACTTCCATGTTGCCCCATCATGGGCTGTGGGGCTGGTCCACAAGGGTTGGGAATCTGTGCGTGATCCCTATCTGGGACAGGCAGGACCATCCAGCAGTCAGCAGTCCAGAAAAAGGTGAGGCAACAAGTCAGGTCTGAAGCTAGTCACAGTGACAGTGCAGGAACAGCCAGGAGCAGGATTGGAAAGAGGTGTACCTCCAAGAGGTGCATCTGGCTTGGTCCTGGTCTAGATGTCCCCAGATTCATGTGCATAGTTCCAAGAGGGTCCCTGGTGAGGGTGGTCAGGGCAACTAAGGCCTGTTGGTGCCTATACAACTTTGAGAATAGGTATCTGCCCTGATTGTAATACAAAGTTTTGGTCCTCTGATGGAGATTGTAGTTTCACTGAGATCCCCATGGCAAGTGGGTGATGGGGATATGTAAGCCAATCACACAGATCAGGTTGTGTATTCAGATGTAGGTTTATGTGTGCAATTTATTCACAGAATATGAGCTGGCATAGCTTTGTGGATCACAAGACAATAGTGAAGGCATGGGTTGCCTGCTGGCATCAAACTGTTTTACATTCAAGAATGTAGGATGCTGTTCTCTGGAACTATTCATATAATTTCATGGGAGAAAGAACTGTCATTGCAGGAGATTCTATTTCAGCAATCATCTGTTAAAAATCAGTTTTGTGGTTTGGACAGGAGAGGTGGAAGAAAATGGACAGTAATGGACACTTCAGTTCTGTCAGATGGTACTAGTTCATACTTAATACATTGTGTAGGATATTTTTTTGCCAAAGATGGCTGGTGTGATCATATACCCTAGGATCACATTCTAATCCTGTTACATCAATACAAGTTTAAAGAAATGCAATTGCAAGAAGTTTTTCTGATCTCCGTTAGAGTGGTTTAAATTTCTTTGATAGTCAAAATCACTACATTGATGAAAATTGAGTAGTTGCCTTTAAAGCTCAGCAAGAACAAACTTTGACTGGTACATCAGAAGTCAGTGCTCTTGGCTTTATTGAAATATTCAGCAAAATGTTATAAAACTTTTGAAAATATTTATTTTTATGCCATTTAACTGTGTCAGATCACTAGCATGCATTTTGTTAATGATTCAGAAGGAACCAGAATTCTGAAGTGGTTTGAGGCAATTTTGTTGGTAATTTGTTTATAAAAAGCCTTTCGTTATTTTGATGCTTGAATCTTTCTTTATAGTGTGGTTGGTGTGTTGTGTGGGTCACACACACAGACACACACACACACACATCATTGTTGTCTTGGGACATACAGCAATGGAGACATTTTTCCTAAATGAGTTAACCTTATATCTTCTCAACTTTATCTTTGGGCTTCATGGTTTCCCAGCATATTTTCTTGAGTACTACAATTCACTGCAGCACAATGACAGGGGAGAAGAAAATATATACAGCAAGAAGGTTCATCTGTTCAACTATCATTTATGGTGATGATTTCCATCTCAGGAGTACTATTTATGACACAGTTTGATTGTCATAGTTTCTATGGTTTCATAGAAATTTGCATGTTGCAACTCAAGCAAGAAGTGTACTCTATAAAACAGTGTCAAGGATTAGCAACAGAAATAATTCTTAACCTATGGCAGAGTCCTTGAGGTATGCAGATCTGGAGACAGATTTTATAAATATCACTGGGGAAGAAGGAATAGGGAAAACCTAACTTTCAGTGAGCATGTATATATGCTTCAGAAAGCATGGAAACTACATTCTTGGAGCACCTGCTCTTCTAGTGGTTATTCTTCCTGGTCTAAATACATATTGCTGACCTAAGTGCTACTAATAGTTATGAAATTTCATTAAAGATTTCATTAATTTCAAAGGAGTCAATTATGGCACAAAAACATAATCGAGCATTCTATGGTTGCACTGAATATAAATCATGTTTCAGAAATTTTTGCTCTTATAATACATTGTAAATGGATACGGATACAGCAAATCAATGTGCATTACTCTTTTAAGAAACAAAATTTTGCTGTGTTTTCTATTTTTGCTCTTATAATACATTGTAAATTGAAAAGGATACAGCAAATCAATGTGCATTACTCTTTTTAAGAAACAAAATTTTGCTGTGTTTTCTTTAGCCAGACATTTTAGGCATTAAGGCTTATAGGAAAAACATGATTAAACAAAGAGATAGTAACTCTGTCACCTTTCCTTGTCCTTTTTATCAGAATAAAATATCATCTATTGGTGTTACTTCTGCAGTGCAGGCCCCTGTTTAAATCACTATGTTCATGTGCTCATTAAGAATTCCATAGACAAACTAAGTGGAAAAAATGTTTTAGAATCCTTCTAAGAAGTTTTCAGAGGCCTTTTTTGTAACACTTCATCTTTCTATATTCCATTTACCTTTGAAAAATAACTGTCTTTAGAGAAAACCAGAAACACTCATTCTAACTGAGAACAATAATAAACATGCCTTAGAAAACAGTATTAACATTTCTGAGTACTTCTGGAAGACGGAGAAAAGTATCCACTGGAAAGAAGGCTTGACATTTCTGTGTTTCTAGGAATTTGGAAGAATGCATTTGGATCAGGATGGGAAATCACACATTATCTTTTTAATCTTGTTGAATCACTCTTAGGTAAAAAAATTAGAGGTAGAAAATACTTCATTTTTAGCAACTAGGATTACCTAGTGATTCATTTGGGAGTTTTACCAAATCAGTTGCTTCAAAGCGTCTTCAATTTAGTAGTGGACAGAATCTGTCACATTAATCTACTCTCTTCTCAAATATAATATCATATGCTGTCCCCAAAAAAAACAAACACAGCCAATTTTCCATTTAAAAGTCACACAAATCTAAATAGGTAGACCTGTTTTGTAAACTTATAAATATTCTCCAGCTTGTCATCATCTAATAGAAACCACTAGAGAATTAATAGTACTGTACAAGATATATACCAACTCTGAAAGATGAGTAAATTATATACGTCTGAAAACAGCAATAATATTCTAGGTTTGTATTTTAGAAGGTGGTATCTTTTCTTACAGCAGCAGAAAAGAGTATTAGTTCTGATCATGGCACTGCAGTATAAAACACAAGGTTATAACAATCCATAATTTATCAGTCTGTATAACTGTCCTATCAATAAATGGATGTAGGACATTATTTAAATTAAGTCAAATAGGAACAAATCATGCATCCAAATTTACAATGAAAATTAAAATTTTATTTTTGACTTAAAAATGAATGTAGTGGTCTTTATTTTTTCTATGTTTTGTCACCTCTCAAAAATTCAAGAATTATGGAAAATTAAAGAGAAATTCAGTGCTGTGGCAAACACTGCAGGACAACATGAGAAGGCAGGATGTCTGTGCTATGTCACAATAGTGCTCCCAGAGCTCTGATTCCTGAGGATGGGAAGAGCCAAAGTGCTCTTCTGCATCACTGCTCTCCCAGTGGTGGTAGGAGAAGATATCTGAAAGTCAAGAGAGGAAGGCAGGTGAACCTGATCATTTATGGGCCAGTCTCCTCCTGGTATCAAAACTTGTTGACTTTACCAGCCAGTTCTGTTGGATGGATTTTTTTTGACTTAGCTGACACAGCTTGCTATTCAGGGCCTCCTGTGGCTTCAAATATCAATCATTCTGTTTCTGCTGGGTATGTTCTTCCCTTTCTTTAAGGCTATCTCCAAACAGTTGGTCAGGCACCATGCTTTGTCAGGATAGGATGCGTCACAGTTATGCATTCAACTTACCACTGTATTCATGGGTTGGTAAACCCTGGTTGTGTCCCTCTTGGCTACCTTCAAGCTGAAGTCAGAAACTCTTTCCTCACAAGGCAGCTGATTTGTCTTATTTACAATGAAATTTTTCTCCTTTGTATGCCATATCAATCAATTTTTAGAGAAAATGAAGTAGGGACATGTCTAGCTCTGCAGAGGGACCTGGATAGGCTGGAGAGATGGGCTGATTCCAACAGGATGAGGTTTAACAAGGCCAAGTGCTGGTCCTGCACTTTGGCCATGACAATCCCATGCAGTGCTACAGGCTGGAACAGAGTGGCTGGAGAGCAGCCAGGCAGAAAGGGACCTGGGAGTTTGGATAGACAGAAAGCTGAACACGAGCCAGCTGTGTGCTTAGGTGGCCAAGAAGGCCAATGGCATCCTGGCCTGGATCAGGAACAGCGTCAGCAGGACCAGGGAGGTGATTCTGCCCCTGCACTCGGTGCTGGTGAGGCCACACCTTGAATCTTGTCAGTTCTGGGCCCCTCAGCTCAGGAGGGACATTGAGGTGCTGGAGCAGGTCCAGAGAAGAGCAATGAGGCTGGTGAAGGGACTCGAGCATGAGGGAGGTGGGGTTGTTTAACCTGGAGAAGAGGAGGCTCATGGGAGACCTTATCACCCTCTACAACTACCATAAAGGAGGTTGTAGTCAGGTGGGGGTTGGTTTCTTCTCGCAGGCAACTAGCAGTAGGACACAAGGGCACAGACTCAAGCTCTGCCAGAGGAGGTTTAGGTTGTGTATTAGGAAGAGGTTTTTCATGGAGAGAGTGATCAGGCATTGGAATGGGCTGCCCGGGGAGGTGGTGGATTCACCATCCCTGGAGGTTTTCAAGATGAGACTGGATTTGGCACTTAGTGCCATGGTCTAGTAACCATGGTAGGGTTGGACTTGATGATCGTTGAGGTCTCTTCCAACCTGGTTGATTCTATGATTCTATGATTTTTAATACTGTGCTTATTTTAAAAACTGAAATTAAATTACTAATACAAAATATGGCATTTTAGTGATGAAAAATTAGGGAATATACAATAAAATGTGGCAAAATGAATTACTGAAAGCATAGGAATTAACATTAAAAGTTCTTAACACATTCTTTATGTGTCTCTTGCTACTTGACCATTTTCTGGTGTACTTTTACAGTACAACTGAGAGCAAAATATGGGCTGTTGATGAAAATGACTATTCTCCTTCTCTCATACTCACTCTTGTGTTGCTTTCCTCATTGCTGGCATTGGTATTCCTCTGGCACCACAGTGGAATAATTTTTACAAGCTGAGTGGAAAAGAAACTAAACCCTATTGCACACATGCACATGCAACTTTATTATTTTATTCCAGATTATTTCTGCAAACTAGGTCACCATGGTTCAGATAGTGTCTGTTGGGTGTTATGCAAAAACAGAGAGAAAACTAGATAGCAGGAACCACCCAACAGCAACAGAAACAGCCCAAAGATAGGAGTTTCCTTGCCAGAAAAAAATTCCTGCATGTGATTATGGACTGCCAGGAAAGGACTTCACTAAATCTTGCCCATTTACATTAAGCTGCCAAATGACAGCTTAGAGTGATAATCAGTATATTTTATCTCAACGGCAAAATTCCTGCTTTGAATTTTATTTCTGTATTTTCTTACATTGGAGCATGCATTTACTTCTCTGAGCTGAAGATTAATAGACTGTGGGGCTGCCTTAAAGCTCTAAGCGATTGAAATGGCTCAACTCTTACCTGAAGTTCAGATTTTGCTAGGCACAGTTTCACCATTCTGGTATCTCTGAAGAGCATTCCATAGGTTTAAATTGTGGAAATTTAAAAGCATATTTCACATCTAGTGCTTAATTTTGCAGGTGTGGCACTACATCCAGAACTCAGAATGCTGCTGTTTATTGAATCAATGTCTATTAAAATTCACGCCAGTATTATTGCTTTACTCGATACAGGAAACTATTGCTGTATCTCAAAGGATATACACTGATTTTTAATTATATTTTTTAGCATCCATTTTTTAAATATCAAAAATATTTTTATTTGGTTAAGTAAACACACTAACAAGATGAATGTAAAGGAAAATTAATTGTGTAATATCTTCATAAGCCACTACAGAATTCATATTACATAGAAGATAATTGCTCTACACTCTAAAAATAAATGTTTTGCAAAATAAAGCATGATTCTGGCATACATAATTGTCTGAATTTTGTTGTTTATTGTAATTCTTTCTGATTCTTTTCACATAAATGCTGACTGATGATCAAAATCTCATTAATTTATTTAAATGTGATTAATCCAGCTAAACTGATCCACCGGATGTAGATTGAGTTACTCTGTAATTTTATGATTTAACATGCCACATTCTTTGTCTTCATTTAATATGATTTTTCAGGTTGTCATTGTACATCTAATGGCAATACCACAGGAAGTTCAAGGGATCATTTGTGAGAGACTAATTGTTTCTGTTAATAGTTCCTTCACTTCCAATTGCTGATGGCTATTCTGTTGGATTTTCTGCTATTGGAAGATTGAGTGGGCTAATTATGTTTTTATTCATCATACAAATTGTGTGGTAAATTACTATTTCTTGTTTGGATGGTTTCTTGAGCAGATTTCTTAGGATAATGCTTGGGATTTCAAATTTCATTTTCTACAGATGTCTGCCATGATTAATACTAAATCTTGTCTATGTGAACATTATTAATGGTGCAGTTTTGCAATGTAATAGTAGCATGAGTTATAAGCTGTGCTATCTGGGAAATTTTGTAGAAGTCTAAGATTGGTTCAGTGCTCTGTTAAATTCACAGAATAACATTTGCCACATGCACCCACAGTTTTGTTGCCTTCTCTAGGTATCTTCTGAGCTACAAGACTATGTCGCTTGATCCATCCCTCCATGTTCTTGATCAGTGTCTTTGGCATGGAAAATATCCACAAGACTATTTTTAGTCAATATTATGAATTAACTGGAAGATAATAAATAAAACCAGATGGTCTGTAAGGGGAGGAGATTTATTAGGCCATCCTAATACATTCAAGAATGTTGTTTCTGTAAAAAAGAAAGTTCTCTCTTCTGATGCTACCTGAAACTCCTAAAGGGACCACTGATACATATGACTTGCATAAGGCTTCAGTGGGTTGGTTTCTTGTTTCCAACTGTTTATTTGCACTCAGAGAAACTAAATAGATAATGTTATTAGGGAAATAAGTATAGTTGCAACAGCACTGCTATATAAGTAGAGAGCAAAAGTAGTCCTGTGGATGGACAGGGAGCTAGCAGAATGAAATCTTTCTATTAAGCTCAAAATATTTAAATATACAAAAACTCATAGTCAGTGGCAACTGTCATGGTGTTTCCTTTTTCTCAGTAAATTCAGCAGCACTGTACTAGATGTTTGAATTAACACAAGCAAGTGATTGGAAGAATCATTAGAGTTTGGGTTTTACAATGGGCAGTGCGGGCTGTGTGTCTAAAGTGGTGAAGGCAGATATGTGCCCAGCATGTTGTAATAGATGGACTGATAATATCCATATGCAAACGTCTGCAACTACTAAAAAAATAGTCAATAAACTTGAATTATTTTGTACTTTATCAGGTTATATGATGGACCTGACATAAGAATATGGTGCCGCTTGCTGGAGACAATCTAACTGAAATAGCATTATTCAGGCTATGTAAGGATAACTGCTATTAGTGTAATTAAGCAAGACAACTGTTCTCTCCTCTGAAGTAGAGAGCAAAATCAGCAAGCATGATTTGCTTAATTAAACAGGTAGACAGGGTTCATTTTTAGTTTGATATTCTCATTAATCTTGGAAGTATACTGCTGATGTCTAAAGCCTATTCTGAATCAGTATTCCATTTTCAAACTGAAAAATACCTGTAAAGTTACTTGATTTTGGGAAGAAACTCTTAGTAGTAATGAATAATGCCATTTGCATTTCTATAAGTGATATTGGAAGAGTATCATAGTTACACTCATTCTGAAGAGGTTGTTAAACTTGTTTGAAAAACACTACAACAGGCTTAGTGTTTTAGAAACTTAGACTACACTTAGTGAAGGGGGTAGAAGGAAGGAACAATGAAATAGCATGAATGAGCAAAAGAGAAATGCAAAGATGTGATTCCTG
>NW_008687826.1:33315-56224 GCF_000695815.1 Acanthisitta chloris
AGAATTTGGGTAATCTGAAGCTTCTTTAAAAGCTACAGTGTCTGGACGCAAATTTTATCGACTGTAGTAGCCTCTAGCTCTAATAGTGATTGCACTTTTGGATACTCCACCACTTTACTACTGTGGTTCTAATGAAACATTGTAAAAGCATTTGTCTGCATCTTGAGCATAAATGTGTAAACAGCAGTAAAGTTGTATGCCTAATGACATAAAATTGCTTATTACAAAAGAAAAAAGAAAATAAAAGGCTATTAAAAAATTGCTTGAATTTAATCTACAGGAGTCAGAGAATATGATGCTGTCCTCTACAGAGGAATTAAGCAGGATATAAATAGATCAAATTTGTCTAAATGAAAAATCACTTCATATCAATAATTTTTTTATTTCATGTATGTAAATACACATACACATATGCACATATGTGCACAACATACTCAATTACATGTTAGCCAACTGTCATGGCTTAACCCCAGCAAGCAGCCAAGAAACACACAGCCACTTACTCACTCCACAACCAGCAGGATAAGGGAGAGAATCAGAAGGGTAAAAGCTAGACAAACTCATGGGTTGAGATAGAGACAGTTTAACAGAGAAAGCAAAAGCTGCACACACAAGCAAAGCAAACAAGTAATTAAGTCACTGCTTCCCACAGACAGGAGGTGTTGGGCACCTCCAGGACAGCAGGGCCCCATCATGTGTAAAGGTTCCTTGGGAAGACAAATGCCATCACTGCAAATGTCCTCCCTCTTCCTCCTTCTCCCTCCCACTTTATATACTGAGCATGTTGTAATAGGTTATGGAATAGCCCCTTGGTCAGTTTGGGTCACCTGTTCCACCTGTGTCTCCTCCCAATCTCCCATGCATCCCCAACTTCCTTGCCAGTGTGGCAGTACGGAAAGCAGAAAAGGCCTTGACTCTGTGTAAGCTTTGCTCAGCAATAACAAAAACATCTCTGTATTATCAACCCTGTGCCCTACACAAATCCTAAACATAATCCCATACTAGCCTCTGTGAAGAAAGTTAACTCCACTTCAGCTCAAACCAGCACACCAACTGAATACAACCAGGTGATATTGTTTTGCTCTTTCTATATTGACAAGCTATGATAAAACTAAGATGCTTTCATCTTCAGGTGTAAAAGTTGTTGGGTTTCTCTAAATGCCTGTTTAACGGTTTTGACCACAGAAAAAGAAATCTCATTCTAAATGCCTGTTTAACGGTCTATATATTTATGGTTTTGACCACAGAAAAAGAAATCTCACAAGTCTATTTTCCTCCTATCCTAAGAAGAAAAAAAATCTCCCTCCCAGCAAAATGCCAGATAATGTCTTGGTGTTTATAACAGGGTAGGAGTGGAGGAGAAGAGAGTTGTATTGTGGTTACAGAAGTTAGTTTTGTCTTATTTGAGGCATAATGAGAACACTGTCATCCTTCTGCTTGGCTAGCACATTTTTAAAGCTGCCTTGGGCTGTCTGTGGGTAAATGTGAACTTCTAGTTATTCTTTTTAACCTTAAGATACACTGTCAAGTTCAGAATAAATTTCAGTATCTTTGCACCTCTTTGGGGGGGAAAAAGAGAAGTAAAAAAAAGGAAATTCTACTTTCATCTCCTCCTAATCATTAATTCTAGTAGAATTTTTTTAATGTGATAACAACATGATAAGAAATTTCAGATTTTGCTTATCACATTTAGTAGAACAAAACATTAAAAGTAGGCTTTTTATAAGGTGAGGAGAATATGTGACTTTCTAAACATCAAAGCCAGATAACATGGCCTCACTCATAAAAAACATTTGCACTCAAGATGAATTTCTACATCTGTGAAGCTGGTGGGGGGGGGTTGCCTCAGAGGGATTTATAGAACTTCAGAGGAGCATGTAGGTGTTGCAAGCAGTAGTGCTCTCCACAGCTTTTTACCCACTCTGCAGAGCTGGCTCTGTCCCATTCATAAACATTGTTAGGACTGCTGCCAGGTGATGGAAGAAAGCCAGATAGAAGGCCAAAGAAAGAAAGACACAGCACCTGAAGGCACCTTCCTCAGTTTTTGGTCTTCCTTTCTATGCTCTTTGTTTCTTTAAACCTTTAAGACCTTGTCTTTAAAACGAGCTGAGGAAAACTGAGCTCTGTAATCTGTCAACTTTACACCAAGCTTGCATTTATGCTTCCTCTTCTTTTGTTTAAATCTTGAAATGTGAATGGGATTCTCTTGTTCTTTAGAAAGTATCGTGTATCGGTGTGTGTCTACTCGTTACAGTTAGAGCTTGCACTGAGAATCTCATGGGTGTGTGTCTATTCTTTACAGTTAGAGCTTGCACTGAGAATCTTACGAGTTAAGTTCAAACAAGCTGCCTGTTTTCACCATCTGTATTAAATGTCAAAAATCTATTTCTTTCTTTAAGACATTAGAAAACAGATGAATGAGCTGAGTTCATAATTTTGCCTTCTGACAGATAAGGTGGCAAAAGACCAACAGTAGAAAGATGGATTTCAACAAGGGAAGGTAGTGTCAGCCCTCCTGTGTGCCCTACAAGGGGAGACCACAGAATGTATTGAATTAGTTTGCTTCCTTTGTTTCTTTTCCTCTTGCCAGCTGCCAACACCAGCATGACAACTCTGCAGGGAATCCTCTCTGTGAAAGCAGGTGTTTTCATGAGGGCAAGCAACAGTGAGGTTTTACCTATATGACAGCAAGACCAAAGTAATTTCAGAGATGCTAAAACCAGTGATAAACATTTTTCTTAACTTTCTTGCTAACAGCAAGAGCAGTACTTGTCTCCTGGAAGAGTTGTTTATATCAAAAGAATTTGTGACTCAGCACATTGTATCATCTTTACGTTTACTTGAATGTTTTTGCTGTCAGTGTCAGTAGGGCTTAGTGTAAAACATTGTTTCCAAGAGTTGTTCCACTGAAGTTACCTTTTTTTTTTGATTTGTTGGAGTAGCACTATCATTTGATTTTGAGAATTGGATAGACTAAGAATTTGGGATAAATTCTGAACCTCAGTCTTCAACATGTAGCCACTTATCAATGAGACAGTCAATCCATGATGCCCACACTCAAGTGTCTGTAAAGTAGGACTTGCAAGACCTGGATCTTGTGTCCTGGGAATAAAACACACTTCAGTTTCGCTTATAAAACATGCAGTTGAAGGATGGCTTAAAAAGTATCCTGTGGACAGCACTGAACAGAAAAAGAAAGAAAATAATTAAAATTAACCTCTGTAATCTCCCTCCAAAATAATGATGGCAAACTGAGTCTGTTTAAATTCTGACAGATTTCAGTGTTCAGAGAGATCATTTAATAAATTATGCATTTAATTCACTTAACACTGACAGTGACCCAGTCATGCAGGAAGAAAAAGATCATCGCTTCTGGTTTGATTCAAACAGTTTGCATCTTAAAATGTATTTGAAGCTCACCTTCAAAAATCTGAAATAATTCTTTCCAGCATTTGGAACAGGTTAAGTACCAGCTCTCCCCAAAGACAGAAGAAAACAAGCTTAGTCCAGTGAATAAATTTCTGCTCAAGCAGACATCACATCTTGCACATACTGTTTCTTATTATCTGATGTGTATCTTCTGGCAGTGGTACTTTTGAGTACTAGTTGTGCCTAAGTGTACTGGGTGTGAGCTTCACAATGAATACATCAAGTGGGACATTTCTATCAACTTCAGGGCTAGAAAAATAACCAGTAAAGAGCAAGAGGATGGAAAAAATATTATTGTAATTTTTCAAACTCGGATTCTTGGAAAATTCTATTAATTTCTTTGAACTCTTTCTAAAATAACTTTTTCAGGCACAATATGTGGTTTCAGTAGCTTTGAGAAAAAAGTTGTGGGAAAGGACAGAGATTTAAGATGTATAGGATAGATTTGTTGGAGTCTGCTTCTCTCTTGGGAAAGAATATGGCAGTTGTTTGGTGTTGATCTCAGGAGTGTTTAGGAGCAAACCTGGGTAATATGATAGTAATTTATTCTTCATAGTCTTATGTTTGAGGTCTTGTATACAGATGTACATTTACTGGAGAAGGTAATTTAGGAAGGAGTTCTAGGGATTTTAGCCTCCTGCTTCTACCTCAGAGCTGAAAACCAGCAGCCCGTTTATTCCCAACACAGTTCAGCAGCCTTCTTTAAATTCCTCAATCCCAACTGTCATATGCAGCCTGTCTCCTCAGCTGCACCATAACTGTATAAAGCATAGGGGTTGTATCTTTATCATACGAAGTGGAGAATTTTGTGCTCAACATTTACATCACTGAGTGGCACAAACCAATCTGCATTAACATTTCATTTACTGAATGTACTGTACACATAGCAACTTAGCTAGGCATTGTATTTCAATATAATAAAATCATTAGTATTAAAAGTCACTTCCTAATTCAGTGGTATGAAATAACCTGCATAGCTATCAATCAGACATGTTCTGTTTCTTTTCCTTTTTTTTTTTTTTTCTCAGATAAAAATCAAAAGTTATCAGTCAGAGGGAGCAAGAGCAGCTTAAGGTTAAATTGATTCTGGATAGTACCTGAGGAACACTAAAGCCCTGGCTTTTCTTCAGGAGGGAAAAAACATTTTCTTGTAGAATTCTGTTCTTTAGCAGGAGACTGGCATTTCTGAAACACAGAGGACATTTACCAAAAATAACAGAAAGTTAGTACTTGGGACTAGTTACACTTTAAAGAAAACTTTAAGTCTAAGCTGACGTTTCTGCAGCCATCTGTCTTGGAAGGTTCTGAGCAGTCTCTGCTAAAAACTGGACAGCTGGTGGCTTGTGGGTTTGCTGAGGGACTTATAAAACAGACTTTCCTTAGGTTTTCTTTTTGAACTTTGGTCAAATGCTTCACCTTCCTTTACTCCTTTGTCATCTAGGTCCCATCATATCAAACAGAACAGGCAAAGCTTCATAGGCTGGAGGAGCCTTGTTCAAACGTGGGTAGATAGAGGACTCCAAAGGATATTTTTCATGTGGAAGTTTGGATCATGTACGTATCAAGACAGACGTGTCCAATGTCAGTAGGCATTTTGCACACCTGCAAATTGAGATATTTGTGTAAATATCTAATCATAGTTAATCAGTTATGACCATGATAACCAGGAATGAAATCTCAGTTCCACTGAAGTTTGTGTCAGAAATAACATTAAATTAAATAACACCATAATTTTGGCTGTAATTCCTTGGCATCTTCTTGCTTTCTTAAACTGTCATTTGTTGATCTTGTCAAATAACTAATCTTCAGGATGCTAACAATCTGTAGGAAGCAAATCAGTTCTTTATAGTTTACTCCAGAATGTAAGGCTGGACTAGTCAGACATTAACACAGAGAAGTTTATGTGCTCAAGTAATTACATCTGAATTTGATTCTCCTTTCAAGGCTTGCACTCTGGAGTTGAATGCAATTCCTTTCACTGAGCATTGGCAAATTGGCAGAAGGAGAAGCTGCTAACAAGTTTGAACTCTGTGTTTGGGATCAGGGGATTTATAGGCCTGCCAGCTGAGTTCTCCAGTTATCTAAAGTTTCCTTATGTCCTTCTAGATGTCTGGATAATTTGGGTTATATGCTGAATTGTTTTCTTTAATTGCGAACTAGTACTGTTTAGATGAGCTTCAGTGCTTGGACAGTCTTCGGTTTTTGCTTTTATATTTTGATGTCTCCACAAGTGCAATATTTAGCCACAACTTAGATCATATCATTTCTGTGCCTGTAAGTACTATAAGCACTGGTTTTTTATTAAATAAATGCCTAAAAAATAGTCATTATTCTGCTTGGACTTATTTCTAAAATCATATTCACTTTGGCTGTGCTTTGATTTTGACTGTTTCCAAGGGAGTATCTGCTGAGCGGTTAAAAATTAGAAAAATCTTGCTTCATAATAAGAAGTGGGAGTAGCATTTGTAATGTACTATCAAAATTCTTTTCAAATAAAACCCTTCCTTTGTCATTTTAGTAACTAACTGATCAAAACCAAAGAACCTGTGCTTCATTGTTTAGGAGGGGGGTTTTTGACATAGAACACAATCCAAATCAATCCAGAGTAGTATAATGAAAAACACCACACTCCAGCATTTTACCAAACTATGTGTTTACTGCTGTTATACTAGCAGCAGTTTTTGCTTTGAGATGTCATGTTACACTTTTTCCTCACCTCTTCCTATGTTTCTAAGATAACAGAAGGAAGAGTGTCTAGGAATTTGTGAGAGTAAAAGAAGGAATAAACTCATATTAAGAATGATGGGAAGCTAGTTGGGCTTGTAGGATACAGATTCACACATGAGATACGATGGATGCCCATTGGTTTTATAACACCTCTGCAATGTGTGCAATATTGTAATATTTGGACTCTCATCCTTTTATGATATATTTCTATATAGTGGCTATATTTTTTAAATGGGAACTGCAGAATTGGAGAGTGTGTTACTTTGGTACAAACTTAATCTTTTTGTTTTCTTTTTTTTTTCAAATTTCTTTTATTTTTATTCTTAATCTTGAAGTCACTGTCCAGCAAGATGTTCATTTTTGCTTGCACCAGAATAGTTTAGTCAAAGCACTCTGCAGACTTTATGGAAATTTCATCATATCTTTTCTCCTTTCCACCTTAATGGAAATCCTAGTATTATTGCTTGTATGAAGCTAGACACTGCAGTGACAGACAGTCCTTGTGCTGTCTAGAGAACTAGGGCTGCTAATAACTTCTCACTTGTCTACAAACATAAAAGTCAGCTACCATCTGGTACTTAATATATAACAACCACCCTTACCTGTGTTGAGAGGTAATTAGCCTGCCCTCTATTGCTTTTTCACATTAATAATAATAATAAACATTCAGCCACTAGAATGGTACACTGAAAAGCTACAGAGTTTAAAGGGCTCTAAAAAGTCATCTGGTGTAGCTGTGTTTTCTATTCTTGAAAAGCAAAAAAAAACCTGGCACTGAAGAGACATGAAAAGTAAAGACATTTCAGATCATAAAAATCAAGGTTGAATCTATCAAAAGAAATCTCATGGGTCACTGAATAGTTAGTATTAGGAACCCACACTATTCTTTCAGCTGTTGGTGTAAATCTCAACATGTGGAATAAACTGAACAAAACCAATTGGCCCAAAAGTATTTATTCCTCACAATACAGAAAATCAAGTAGTTAAGATATATGAAGCTAAAATGTGAGATATTATCAAGAAAATAATTTATGGGAAGAGACTAATGTGTCTTAAGAAGCGCTGGAATAAAACAGAGCTGTAGCTAAAATCCAAGTTCATACATATGTTTTTTTTAAAGTTAGAGTTTCTCTAACAACTGAGCCTGTACTTGGGAATATGCCAGCATTCTTCTTGAGATCCCTGCCATGTATCACCATTTGGATTTGGCTGCTTTATATTCTGCAGGCAGAATTTGGCCTATAGGAATTGAATAGGGAGAAGAGAAACCCTGATGGTTCAGTCCAATACATCCACTCTTTGTAGTGTTTTTGTACCTATAGTACAAATTTCAATACTTTCTTTGTTTCAGAATTGGTACATACAACATTTATTATGTGGAACTTAATTATTATTTAAAAATTACTGCATATCCTGCTTTTAAATATAATTTGATTGACTGAAGACTAAATTGAATTCTACTGCAAAAAATTACATGTTAAAATAGTTTGCTTTCTGTTAGTAGCATGAGGGGCAGACTTTTGACTTCAGTAAATTTCATTTCAGCTTGTTATATCTCTTCTTACATCTTTTGCATTACTTCAGGAGCCTATAGACGAAAGACCCTATAAAGTGAATTCTGGATTGAAGTATATTTTACCTAAATGGAGCTTTTATACATATGGAGATTTGAATTTTGTAATTTGTATATGCAAAGTGCCAACATATTTTAAAAACAAATGTACCATTCATAAAATTTATCCTAACTGTATATGCTAATTACATTGTTTTCTTGCCTACTTAAATTTGTATGAAACTGTTCTCAACTTCATATGATGGTTCTTTTTTAAAGTTATGCCATATATTCTTGGAACAGAAATACATTGGACTAGGATATTTTTATAGCAGTCTTTTTCAAACAGAAGAGGAACTGACTCCCACTTTGAAATGCTTATTTCATCTCTGTACTGACAGCTGGTCTTCTTCCCTGCCTTAAGGCGAGGATTAATTTTTGCGTTACTACTCTGACACTGGACAGACCAAGAGACACCCAGAGTCTGCTCTGATTTTGTAGTTGTTATGTAGAATGTGTAGTCAGATGTAGAGTATTCCCCTTGCTCATTCATTTAGGCAGAAACATATGTGAACAGAAGCACAAGCCTTCTCTTTCTCATATAATTGAAGAATTTCATCTGTTATGAAGGAGGATGTGAAGTAACATCAGCTGAAATTAAAGGTATTCAGAACAGGAACCCATGAGAAACCTAAGATGACATATCTTTCAAGAGTGTTTTGAATTTTGTTAAACTGCTGGTATTAATTTTTTGAAGAAAGATGAGTACTTAAAAGATGTGAGAGTAGAGAAATAGATCAGCCTTTAGGATCTGTACAGCCTAACTAGTCTGATGCAGATCCCAGAAAATCCTTTATGTCTCATTATACAATTTAGAAAATGCTGTATGTCACCAATGTGAACACACCACAGTTGCATAGAATTAAGGCTTCATAAACAAGACATTCTGGTAACCATGTCAAATATCTAATTGATACATGAGTGTGAGTTGATACAGTATACTCAAATTCTCTAAATTATTTGCTTTACCAGGAATATTTTGATTTAAGCAATCTTGTTTTATGTCAAGTTATCATCTCATATTAGGCAGATTCAAAAATGAAATAGTGAAAGCTGTTCATTAAAGGGGTGACTTCAGGATTACCTGAGGGGAAAGAAAAATGTCTACCCAAGAATCAAGGCAACTTTATAACATTTATTAGAAGTCTTAATAATTAATAAGGTTTGTCTTTAATTAACTAATAATTAAGGTTTGTCCATAATCTTGTATTGGTAGTTTGCAGGTCAAAAAAATACTGGGACAGCATGCAGGTGAAATGGTTATGAGGAAGGCAAGACACAGCTTGTAGAGTGATCCTCTAATCCACCTCCTAATGAAAGTAGAGCAATTCAACAAAAGGAAATTTAACACTGCAAAATTAAGGTTTTTTATGAATCAGTTTTCTCTTGTGATGGCAGACATTTTTCTGAAAATTACTCTCTCAGGAAACTGCTAATGAATCATCACAGAAAATTCCCACAAAAAGAATTTTCAGTACCCTACCATGGGAAAAAAATAACCCTGAATTGGCTCTTGAATGTGCAGGAATGGGACTAGAGAAAAGAAAGGAGAAAGTGATCTTATGTCTGTGCACACATAGAAAGGCCACTATTAAAGCAGTGTATAGCTCGGATGGTTTTATTGCCAAAAAATGTGAAGAGAGCTACACAGTACTTCTAACAGGAAGGTTATAGAATTATCCAAGATGAGAAAAGTAAGTCCCCTGAAATGAGAGTTGAAGAGTTCAATTCATTCCAGCATGATCTTTAGCTATAGGTACAGTATCAATAGATATGATACCTGAAAATCACAGGTTTTATCAGTCTTGGTGACAAAGTGTAACAATGTGCTCAGTTGAAAGTTGTCCAAAATTACCACTTTACTAGCATATGCATTCTAGCTGTCATGATAATTAATGAAGCTCAGTTAATAACGGTGGGAAAAATAAAAGCATATCACTATTTTGAAGATGAAATATGTTTCAAAAAGAGAAGTTTCAACCTTTTGTGTGCATGTGTTTTGTTGGTTTGGGGGATTGGGGTAAAGTTCTGTGTGGTTTCTGTTGTTTATTGGTTTTTACCTCTCCTGGTTTTTTCCTTTTTAGTTTTTCTGAAAACACTTATCAGACTGAATGGTGCAGATAGTTGGCTTGGATAGTGCTGTTTATCCTTTTAGCTTTGACCTTACCAATATTTGAGTTATACTAATCATTCTTTAAAAGTCCATATGAAAACAGGATCACTCTGTCCTGCCTCCACATGCCTGGCAAAACACTTTGAGCTCTCATTAGATAAGAACACCATAATTACATGTCAAGGCTCCACAGCTTTAGCCAGATATTTCTTGGGATCAGTGAGGATTTGTTTCCAAAGCACAACCAATGAAAAACATTTTTTTCTGAGCATGGATACATGGTTTCTCCAAGATTATTTCTGGTTTATCTTGGACATAATATGGGACATGGAATAGGGTTGGGCCAGTACTCTGAAGTGGCATGCAATATCCTCTATTCATGTATCTCTCTGATGCATCTTTCTTACACAACCAGGATCACTCTAATAAGCAGATTTACAGCTAGAAAGTGAAGATAATTTTATTTCGTCTCATCTTGTGTCTGGAGCCTTGAGGAAGTGATAAATAGCTGTGTTCTTCAGCCAAAGATATGTATTGCCCTCATGGGTCACCCACGCATATCTAATCAATTGCCTCTGCCATGAACTTCTCAAGCTCCTGGTACAGCCCAGGGCTCCCCCCTTTTCTGTTCTATTTTACAGGAGTTCAATCTCATGTGCTTCATCCTACACTCACTGGCCTACAGTTTACAGGAGGTCAGAGCAGGAGAATTATTCCTGTTGGATTGTGATAATGCAAATCTACAAAGCAGCCATAACATGCAAGTCAAAGTGCATTTCATTGTTTGCACTAGTTAGAATTTATTATTTCCTACTGTGCTTTACTAGCTTGAGCCCACGGATTACAGCTTTTCTACTAACAGTCATTACGGCACTAAAATACTGAAAATTGACAACTTCTCTAGTGCCCAAAATACCGTGTCCTCTTTATTTTCTGTGCTTGCCCCACTGTAAGGAATTTTTGTTTGTTAAGGTGTTTTAACCACCTGTTAGAAGACAGGGTAGCTTTCCTAAAGAACTAGTGGTGTCTTTCGGGTTTCGTTTCAGGTCATGTGAAATTCGCACCCTGTGAATTGTTCAGGAGCTGGATGAGAGGGAATGTTTGCAATTGTTTTTAATCTTCCATCCTATGCCCTGTTTATTTTTTTTGCATACTGTACTTGTTCTATCACAGTGCTGTAGGCATTGAAATATATCTAAAATATTTGAAATGAATAAAATTATTAAAAAACCACAGATAGTATGAAAAAGGGAATGGATTATATTTAAATACTAAAAGATAGATGACAGCTTCACTGTCATTTTGGTCAGTAGTAGTTCTGAGTAGAGAGACTTGGAAATGACTGCACTTTGAAACAAGATTGAAACTTTGAGAACATATCTTTCCCAGAACCCTTTACTAGAGTTTCTTAACAGCAGGTCAGTAGGACAAGGGGGAGAATGTGGAGAAGCAGCTCACACTTAGGGTTATGGGAATTAGGGAATGTTAGGGTTTCACCTGTAGTAACTTCTGTATTGGCATTTCACTTCGAGCATGGGAACAGATACAGAAATCTGATTAAATTTCAGGTTTCCCATTATTTACAAGTGATCTGAGAAGAAAAAGGGAGGGGAGTGGCATTTACAGGGAAACTGATGGCTAAGCACTTCTGGAAATGAAGGATGAAAAAAAAAGACTGCAAAGGAGCAGTGATGTATAAATGCAATGAAAAACTTGAGGAGTGTCAGGAAGTAGTAGCAGTGACAAGTATTTAGTGGAACACTTTCTGAAAGTTTTGCCTTACATATTTGGAAAAGAGGAAAGATAGTATCAGAACAAGGAGGGGTAACAGACACTGACCACACCACAGAGGATGAGACTATCCAAGATGAGGATAGTCTTTAATGTGCTAATGACTGAAATTCATTAAATAAATATAGCACGAAGAATCACAGAAGGGTTGAGGCTGGCAGGGACCTCTGAAAGGTTATCTGATCCAAACTCCCTGCTCAAACAGGGACTCCTAGAGCCTACTTCCCAAGTCCATGTCTAGACAAATTTTGCATATCTGCAAAGACAGAGACTCCACCACCTTTCTGGGCAACCTGTGCCAGTGCTTGATCACTCTCACAGCCAACAAAATGTTTCCTGATGTTCAGAGAAAATCTCCAGTGTTTTTGTTTGCGCCTGTTGCCTCTTGCCCTGCCACTGGGCACAACTGAAAAGAGCCTGGCTCACTCCTCTTTGCACCCTCCCTTCAGGAGTGGATCTGTATTGATGAGACAGCCTTGGGTTCCAGTGCTTTGGAAGTATGGAAAAGGTTATCTGCTTACAAAAGTACAACTGTATCATCTTATTGATCACTGTATCTTATAACTATTTCATTAGCTCCTATTGTGTACAACTAGTCATGAATTAACACTTATTTTGATGAAGAAACTTCTTGTAGATTACTTTTCCTTTTCTGATTTTTCCATTATATGTTTTCTAAAGAAAGATATATGTGTGTGCTCATCAAAGAATTTAAAGAAATACTTAAATCCCATTTATTTCAAGCAATAAGCTTGAAATTGGAGGTCTACTCCAGAGATAAGAGGTAATAAATACCTCAAACATCTGACTTGCATGCTTTCGTCTAAAAAGCAGGTATTTTTTAAGAGAATATTTCATATGGGATGATTTAATTTGTTTCTATTTCCTTAGATCATCCTAAACAAATTTTCTTCTCTTCCTGTAAATCAAAGATACATCATCCTTGCCTCATTGATCAATTATTTCCCTTGAAAATTTTGATTTAACATATTTTGAATCAGGAAAATTTTTCTGTGCCTTTCTGATAGGTCATTTCCCAAGACCAGTAGCCCTAAACCAATTTCAGAAGCATTTATGTTTGCATTAGCCTGCACTTATTCCAAAAAGAGCAGTATTTCTGGCTGTTTTGTCACTCATTATCTTGCAAGCATTTGTGTGATCTACTACTTTGTGTAGAAATGCACAAGTAAATTTAGGTTTATGTTTATATTAGAGAAGATGCAGCTGAAGAAATACATCTTGCATTTGAAGTGCAATGTAATGAAAGTAGTAGCTCACTTTATGGTCCCCATCAATTCTCAAGAAAGCTCTGCACAGACCACAGAGAACCTGCTGTACTTTGGCAATAGAAAGGGCCATTGTGTCTGAGGATTAAAGTTGTCAATCACATTCTTCCCCTCTTCAGTATAAGCAACTTTAAAGAATCTTGGTATACAGCAATAATTGTTTGAAGCAAAAATTACAAAGAGGGAAAGGGGACAGAACCTTTTTCTTTTAGCTTTTTAATCTACCTATTCCTTTGAGAAGGAAGAGCATATGTAAGAAGCTCAAAATATGAATTTTATTCCAACACAGCTCTTACACCTAAAAGAGGTATTTTCTTGATCTTTGAGGAGTATGATAATGCTGCAACAATCTTACTCAGCCAAAAAAATAAAAAAGGGTAAAATATGTGTGAACAATGCAAATGCATGTAAGAAATTATGTGAATTTAAAAATGGGAGGGCAAATAAAAGAAATGGTCATAGCCTAAAACAGTAAATATTTTAACATTTGTACTTCCAATACTGAAAACAAAGGGAAAAAATGCAAACAGGAAAGAAAAATAACAATTTAGAAGAAAAATCAAATAATTTTAAATTAACTCTGAAAATAGGCAAAAGAGTACAGTATGAATAAAAATAATGAACAAAAATAATACCTGAAAACTCTGGACCTAACTTTATTTGACACCTATTAAAAGCATCAAAACTGAAAGATATAGATCAAATTCTATAGATATAGATCAAATTCTAATGCTAAAGGCATATGGAGTTAACTACAATTTCGCAAGAGGTGGTGCAAGAAAAAAAGGCCTAAAAATAAGGTTTTACTATTTCTATCAAAGAGAAGGCAGTATAAGAAAGGCTAGGGACCTGTATGAGGCAACTTTTTGTCGGAATAAAATACAAATATATCTCTTTTCAACCCCAGAAATAAGATAGAAATAATTAAAAAACAAGAAAACAACAACAAAAGAACAAAAGAAAAACAAATAAAATAAAAGAAAAATAAATAGCAAATCCTGAGAGCACTTTGAGCTTAAATATTACAACGGAAAAAAAGCCTAAATATTTTATATTATACAGGATCCTTTGACAGATATAGAGAGAGGTTACCTTAAATCCTTTCACTGAATCACTTGTGTGAGTGCAACTTAATATCTTATTTTTAGCATGGTGTGGTCCCCAAGTGTTTTTCTTGACTTGGCAGTCAGATGTATACACGTTTATCCTTGCAGAGCTACACTGACTGATGGTTGTTTACTCCTAGAACATGTAGAATACTGTAATACTTCTCACACACAGAAAATAAATCTCCACAGTAGGAGTATTTTACATCCAAATTGTATGCTGAAGATGTAAGTGTTGTTTTGTCTATCTTTAATCTGCTAACACATTTCTATCTTTCTGTAGCAAACCAACTGCTAGATGGCCATCAACTATAATGTAAATTTGTAAATGGCAAATATGGAAACAGTAGTGAAATTTGTTAACACTAGCAGAATTTAATTCCCAATTCTCATTCCATTTATATCTGTATTTTTAAGAGGTCCCACTAATGAGTTCTTCATGTAATTAATCATGTTGACACAGTTCAAAGTAGATGACTTAAATCTTGGTTGAGAAGCAGAGTTGGCAAACTCTTGCTTATTATAGCTTCAGTGAAGTTAATGGTGAACTGAATGTTCTATGGGGCTCTTACAGGACTTGATCTCAAGTTTGCAAAACATTTAACATAAATTATTTTAGTGTATCTCTAGTATTCACTGCTAAACAATCTCCAGATTGCTACTGGCGATTTTTCTTTTAGCACTGTAGGAAATAACACATATTCCAACAAAACTTTTGACACAAGTAATTCCTACTAAATATGAAAACAGTATTTCAACTAATTAAGAAACAGTAGTATGCTTCTGAAAGTTGAAGTATGTGATAGCATTTGGAAAATCTAACCTATATGAATGTTCTAAAATTGTACTGTTACAAGCAGACCAGCAGTAACATTTTAATTCCACAAGCACATGGAGATCCACTGTAATCATGGAAGCTGCTCAGTGTAAAATAATTAGGCCATACCTATGAATCTTTTCAGAATCCAGGTACTAATCTAATATTATGATCATGCAAGCTAAAATTGCATAAAGCACCAATCTTGTAAAACTATGTGTCTCTTTTCTGGTGCATGATGGCACTGAATTCAGTGGAATGTAAAGAAATTTGTAAAGAAATAAAATAAAAAAACTTCTACAAATAATGACTGTGTGGGTCCATTAAAAAAAATTTGATCTT
Source organism: Acanthisitta chloris (assembly GCF_000695815.1). NCBI lineage: Eukaryota > Metazoa > Chordata > Aves > Passeriformes > Acanthisittidae > Acanthisitta > Acanthisitta chloris. The sequence continues at coordinate 48,539 of NW_008687826.1, forward strand.
GAAGCTCAAATTTCCTATTAAGTAACAGAGTACAGGAGATGTCAAAGGTACTCTGTGTCATGTGAAAAGGGGAGATTTCCTCAAACCCTTTGTGCTTGATTAGTCTGTCACCCCCCAGGAAAGCCAAGACCCTTGTGCTTGACCAGTCTGTCAGCATCCCTGTTATGGGGACTGTTCACAGAGCAGTCCACTGGATTGGAGAGTCATTCTCTCAAGTCCACATGCAACAGAGAGAGCTCTACTAGGTTTCCACATTCAAGTATGTTATCTGCCACCAGCAACTGCCAGTGCCTGTGAAGGACTCATGCTAACAGTTTACAGAATAACACTCTTTATTAATAGAATTGTAACAGGTGAAGGTTCAAGGATTGCTGGTGATAGCATCTGACCACAAAAAAGCATTCAAAGCAATATACTAACAAGCTCTAATGCCTAACAAAAGTTAGCTCAAGATAATTATTTAGCGTTCAGGGTATGGTACTTACCCAATAGGAGTCCTTCTGGGGAAGAAGACACATTCAGCCTGTTGACTGATTCCAGAATTTACAATGGAGTTTTACCTAACCTCTCCCCATTCTTAACTTACTTTTATACTACTTCTTTATGTTTAGGTGGAGTTAGAGTGACTCTACTCATACACAGCCTTGTCACTGGTGTGAAATTCTAAGATATAGTCAAGAAAATATAGAGTACATGCTCTGTGAGGTGTGGTCACACCTTGGAGTTGGCTAGTTTTCAGATGGAGGTGTGTGTCAGTATTACATCTCTGATCTCACCACGGTTTCTGGTTCAACATCATCTTTTTTTCTCCCTTGGTTGACAAGTGCTATGCAGTTTATCAGCTACAAGGTACCACTGAGTTCCCTCCCTTGCAAGGACTTCAACAGAGCCTTGCTGTGGTGTCTCCACCCTGCTCCACCCTCTGTTTCATTCCCCTTAACACATATTGTGTGTGGGAAGTCAGGCATGCTGACCACATCCCATCCAGGAATAGCAACTGCATTTCACCCTGTAAGTTCTGTACTGTTCTAACTTTTGTTAAGAGTATGAATATAGCCTCCCTATTATCTCTTAATTTTACCCTCAGTCATTTTCCCACACTCTCACAAACCACACCATGGAGATAGGGCAAAGATGGAAAGATTCATAATGAAGGTGTAGACACAATAGGAATAAGAATTCTGCAACTGGAGGTTTTACATTGTGTTTTGCCTGCTTCCTTAATCAGAGGAAAGAAATAAACTGATTTCAGAGTTTATCTGAAGATTCCTGAATAAGAAAAGAGCAAAAGCATATCTATTGATGATTGTGCATCTTTCATTTGGCAGTTATGAAATGTGGGGGAGAGTGTCTTAAATTTGGAGGATGTCATCTTTGTCACTGACTGAAATTTATTATATTGGTAGTTATATCCAACTTATCAGGCAAGCCAGGAGTAATCTCTGTAATCAGTCCAGTTTTGTTCTTTTAAACATTGCCAATGAAGAGCACGTTGATAAGTTTTGTCTCTAAAGCCTCTCACTCAAAACATCAGTTCAACATGCTAGTCTTCACAGACAATGTGCTAGCTGAAAAGGTAGACTAGTGCTTAAAATATATTGATACCTGCAACATGTTATAAAATCATTTTCTCTAAGGAAAGCCAGAAATGTCTTTCAAGAAATGTTTTGGGTTTACCTAAGGACTACAGGGACTGCAACTTTAATATGCACAAAAAATGGTGGTATCTCTGAGGCATTAATAAGATTTGAATTTCTAAAAATAATCATTCATGACTGCTTCTTGGTATTTCCTTGACTTTATGAAATACTGCCCATTTCACAAGTCAATCAATAACTTTTAATCACAATAGACTGAATCATCAGTTTAAGAGTCCTAAATTTTGGCACATTATGTATCTATAAACACAATTTCTGACATTTTTTTCATAGTTAGGTCTATGCTATAATGTCTTTTTCATAACTTACAAGATTGTATTGGCAATGAAGACATGGGATAATATTTTGATACACCAGGTAACATAAAAGACATTATCTCAATAGAACACTAAAACCAGAGATAGATAAGGAGATTGTAAATTCAAAACCAGAACCAATTGCAGTGTAAAGATGATTGGCTTTCTTCCCAGTGCAGAACAGTACTAACATTTGTCTTGAGTATAGTTAAGGAGACCTGCTTTCCAGGTATTACAGTTATTTTTTTTTATTTTTTTTAAAACAATTTTTTTCACACTATTAACTGTTGATTTTAGAGTTTTTTCATTTGCAGATTTTTCTGTCTGTTGGTCTACATGTCTATAATGCAGTTATAACTCTGCTTTAGTTGCATCTAAGGTGTTCTAAATGCTTAAATGATGGAAATTTTAATAATAAAATAGTTCTCTTGTCTGTGTTTTGTTCTATCTACAAAGTTTTTGCATTATACATCACTGATTTTGTTTGAGGGAAGAATGTAGTGAGAGAAATAAGACTTTTTGTTTTTGCAAAAAGAATGTTCAAATTTCTTTTCCTAACTCTTGTCAAAGTTTTACCTGTGCTTCGGCTTTTGGATCCCTCTTCCTTCCTCTCAGTAGTACGAGGACTTCAGAGAAACCACTCTGCTCTTTCCGGACAGAAAAGTCTGAGTTGTGCCCTGAAGTTTTGAAAATGTATATTCTGTATCAGGTTCTTTGGACTTATATTTCCATAAAAGTAACAAAAGCATGTTAATAACTCACATTAGATAAAGAGTGGTTTATCTTCCAAATGTGGTGATACTTTTGAACTTTTTACAATATATAGGCTTAAAAAACATGCACTACAGCAGAAGCAATGAAATTAGAAAATACATTATTAATTAAAAGGCATATTAAAGGACTGAGGTCCTGGCCATGGAAATAAAACCCTAAATTTAATAATGTCTGTGTTGGAATTTAATAATGTCTGTTTATTAATACTGATATTGCATTGGGACAAAACAGAACAATGCTGGAGATCAATTTTTGCCTATTCATTTAGGTTATGGTGATGTTCCAATTCCATTAAATGCCACTGATAAAAATATTTTTAGATGTGGTACATGTAAGGAAGGTCAAAATCAAATTAAATTAAATTCATACTAAGTAGTATAAGCTTGAATCATCTGAATATACAACAGTCCACATACTGTAAGTGTTGAAATACTAGCAGTGAAATGTTGGATTCATAAATTTATGCATACTGTACCCTGAGTTTTCCATTTACAACAACGAAGTTCCGCTTTTACTGAAGCACTTAGAAGAAACAGGATCTGTGATCTATAGCCCTATATTAAAAGAAAACAACTGGTAGGAAATAGTAAATAAACATTTAGCTATGGAAAACTTCTTAAATATTTCCATTTTAAAATTCTTTACAGATCAACTGGTTAATTCTTCCTTATCCATCATAATTTTAAATATTGCTGTGGGTTTAGATCATGCTTTTCTGCTAAAAAATTAATATTGTAAAACCAGTACTTTTCTTACTGTCTAGACCTGTTCTTTGCATCCATACAGCTAAGTCTAGGCCTTTTAGCAATCAATACAACTTTCTGTAATTTTTTTTCCTTTTCTCATTTCTGATCTGACTTGATGGTCTTCAGCACAGCCAACTCAGAATAGAATTTTGCATCACATGAGAAATGAGACTGGCTGGTTCATTGTGTGATTCTCTGGCATGAAGAGCTATTGCAGGTAACTAACTTGGAGAATATTTTTATTATAGTTAATATAGGAAAGGAAAAAGGACTGGTCTATTTTCAAGCTATCTAGCTTAGTTTCGCAGTTTTCAAAGACAAAAATAGATTGAAAACCCTCAAGGCATATCTTTCTCAAAATTTAAATTGGGTTGCTTAGGACTTTGGCCAGTTAAGTTTTGAAAATCTTGACATCTTTTGAAAATCATACTGTCGTATGTCTCTGAGCAATCTGTCCAAGTGCTTAACCTCACTTCCTGTGAGAAGCTGCCTCCTTATATCCAGTGGCAGTGTCCTTTATTGCCACTTGTGACCACTGTCCCATTGTGTTCCTGTACATCTCCCAGGAAAGCCTGGCTCTATCTGTTCTACTGCTTTCTTTCTGGTACCGGCACGCAGCAATCAGATCTCTGTCGTGTCTTCTCTTTTCCAGGCAAAACAGGCCCAAGTCATGCAGTCTCTGATCTTCCAGCATCCAAATTACCTCAGTAACAATGTCACAGCTTACTGGAGTTCCTCTGAATGTCATCATTGTAGGCATCATAATGCCTACAGTGCATTAACCACTTGAATACTGTCCTAGTGTTCATGCTGTTGACTAAGACGCTAAATAGTATCTGGACTAATACTGACTCTGGAGAAATGTTATTCTCAGAGTGTTACCAGTCAGACTTTCACCACCTTATGCTCCATACCATCCATAAGTGCATAGTTTGGATATGAGGATACTGTGAAAGTATGTGTCAAAGCCTTACTAAGGTCAAGGGAAGATATTTGCATTGCTATGTTGGTCTACATCCAGCTGTTTCATCAGAGAAGACAAGTTGGTCAGGAAAAATTTTCTCTTGGTAAATCCACTCTTGCTATTCCAAGTTAGGCTATTGCTGCTCACAAACCTGGAAAGCTTTTCTAGGCGGATTTGCTCTACAAATTTAGTAGGGATTCAAGTAAGCCTGACTAGCCTTGTGGTTCTGTGGTTCTTCCTTCTTACCATCTTTGGAAGATGGACATGGTTTGCCATTTTCCAGTTGCTGGCATCTTCCTCTGCTTGTTTAATACATAGCAAGGTGCACTTACAGCCCAGCCAGCCTGGACTGCACCAAAAGAAGCATGACATGCAAATTGAGGGAGGATCCTGAACACAAGGAGGACACAGACCTGTTAGACTGAGTCCAGAGGAGAGCCACAAAGTGCATTAAGGGGCTGAAGCACCTTTTCTATGAATACAGGCTGAGAGAGTTGGGGTTGTTCCACCTGGAGCAAAGGAGGCTCCAGGGTGACTTTATTGTGACCTACCGGTATTTAAAGGGGCCAACAAATTTTGACAAGGGCACGTAGTAATAAGACAAAGGGCAATGGCTTTAAGCTACAAGAGCATAGATTTAGATTCAGTTTATTCTTCACTACAAGGATGGTGAGGCATGGGTTGTCCAGAGAAGTTGTGGATGCCTGCTGCCTCAAAGTGTTCAAGGCCAGGCTGGATGTAGCTTTGAGAAACCTGATATAGCAGGTGTCCCTCCCTGCTTATGGCAGTGGGGTTGGAACTAGATGACCTTTAAAAGTCCCTTCCAACTCACACCATTCTATGATTCTGTAGCAGGGAGTATCTCCCCGGTGATGACAGTTATTCCACTCAACATTGCAGGATGCATCCTGTCTTATTTTGTATTTCTCCAGTTTACCTACATACCTCTAACATCCCTTGAAGGAATTGGACATTTTATCAGTAGATTGGACAGATTTTCTTAAAAACTACTCAATGGCAGTAAATTAAATTACCCAATACAGGAGTCATTAACCATTAGGAAAAAAAAAAACTACCAAAGGAAGCAGCTGATAATTCATTTCTTCAGTTCCTTAAAGCAAAACTAGCACCCTCCTAGATCATACACATTAATCAAACCTCAGTTGTTAGGCTTACTACCAGAGAAAGTGAGTGGAGCCTTTTGTCTTGTCTTGCACATGACTGTTACTTAATTGTTCCTTCTCGGCTAGAATCTATAGAGTTGCCATTGCAATCATTTCCTCAGGGAGATCCACTCCTGAGGAGTTTTGATTTAATGGTAGAAAGAATCTCAAGACTAAACCAATAAGAACAGTTTATCTAATGTAATACCAAAACATAATTGACAGAATCTACTTTGTGAAACTTTCTTTTATTTTGGAAGATACAGGATCAAAAACAAAGCACTTTAGCAAGCTTTTTTAAGGGAATGAGGTTTTAGATGATGTGCCTTTCCTACACCTCTGGTGAGCAGATGGGTAGTAATCGATTATGTGTACAATTGGGGCACTAAAGAAAATGTTGTAATTTTTCTCCCCTGCTAGCCATTTATCTATTTAATTCTTTGACAGAACAGAGGAAATGTAACTAAATGTTCTGTTTTAATTAAAATGAAAGTCAATTTATTAGTCAGGGAAACTCTGTGTTCTGTTTATGCTTGGGGAACAGAACAAACATATGTCTCTGCTTCATTGTTTGTCACCATCAAACATGAGGTTATTTCTTGTTGCTTATTTGGCCTATTGAACAGATCATACTAGTCATTAACTTAATTTTTCATAATTATAACTAATCATAGCGAGCAGCGATAAGTAAATGGCAAAAGAAGAGCACATCCTGAGAAGTATTCTAGCAGGCGGTGTTTTTAAAAATAGCTAAATAAATGGCAGTCATGGCATTATCTACATGAGTGCATGTAGTTGGCTGGTGGAACTGTAGCATTTTTTCAAGTAAAAACAAGAATAAATTTGTATCATGATTTTAATTTCATTTCTTCAGTTGTCTTATTGCCTGGCTTAAGGAGTGCAACAGCAGGGCACAAGGGAGGAGCGTTTGCCTTAGTCATACCAGAGTTTTAGCTCCACTGGAATTTTAAAAACTTCAGTAAAATCTTATGATTTCCCACTTGTGCTAAGCACACCAGAGGGGGACATACACACACAAGGCCAGGCACTGTAGAATAGGAAGGATGCTGTGCCTATACATTACCCTTTTGTTACAGTCCATTAAGGCCCTGTGGACTGTGCTATATGGTTTTTTTAACACTGTTTTCTTATTTGACACTTCTAAATGAAAATGCTGTCAATCTAAGCTTTCGAAATTTGAAAGTGACCAATAAGTTTATCCTTTGTTTCACTTCCCTCGAGTTTCTTCCTCTTTCAGAGATCTACTCAGATTTATCATTTCTCCTCCTCTAATTGGAAATTAGATTAATCCAGTTAATAGAAGCACTGGGATTATACATTAACTGATTCTATAACCCTGTAGCAAACACAGTTGTCCCATAAGCTGTAGGTGATCAGCAACTAAGAGTTCTACTAAACAGTTCAGTAATTTTCAAAATTGAGCCTTAGTCCTAAGTTAGTGCTCAATATAATTACAAAACATGATGATTACAAATATAGTGCTTATTTGTCCCCTTGTGATAAAGAATGCCAACAGTATCCTGGGCTGCATTAGAAGAGGATCACCAGCAGATTAAGGGAGTTTGTCCATTGCCTTAGCTGTGGTGAGACTCCTCTGGAGTGCTGAGTCTATTTCTCAGCTCCCCAGTACAAGACACACAAGCATGTACTCGAGCAAGTCCAGCAAACAGTCATGTACATCTTTAATGGATCAGAACATGGATCAGGTGAAGCAGAGCTGGTGCTGTTGGGCCTGGAGAGGAGAAGGCTCTGGGGAGGTCTTATGAAAATGCAAAAATACCCAGTGAAGTGGTGAAGGTAGAGAAGAGAAAACCAGTCTCTTCTCAGTGCTGCCCACTCACAGGGCATGAAGCTATGAGCGCATATTTTTTATTTAAACATGTTGTCAGTCCTGTATCTTTTCACAAGAAGTAAAACAATATCTGTACACATCCTCATACTGGCAAGTAGTGCTAAAAAAGAACAGCTTAAACAAAATACAGATATAGTACAGGGAGGACTCCAAAATTCCATTGAAGAATCTAATGAAAAATTACCCAGTTTTACCTTAACATAGCTTCAACA
>NW_008687826.1:56254-61511 GCF_000695815.1 Acanthisitta chloris
GATATTCTCACTTCAATAGAAGTCTCATCACCATCTTGTAGCATTTTACATTTCTTTATTTTTGATCTGCTTTTAGCCTACTGAATGCTGAGTCTAAGAGAAGCAATTTCTTTATCTTAGTAAATATAAAAAGCACATAATATGCCCCAGAAATAATGTCCTTTAGGATGATATTATGAAAATCTGTCTTTATAATGTCCCAGGAGCTTTTGCCTGTTAGTGTTTACCTACCTTTAAGAAAAAATTTATTAAAGCTCCTGTTACAGCCAGGAAGAAGGCTGTATCTCACTACCAGCTGTAAGAGCCATCAAATTCCACCAAATATAACATTGATAATTTGATTGTATCTGATGTATTATACAGAGTACCTAGATAACCATTTGCAACAATGCAGAGAGAACCTTCACCTGTGAGGATGTAGTATCAGCCCGTGAATGGAGAAAAACGTTTATTTTTGCCTACACTAGTTTCAGAAACATCAGGGTAGTTTTATTACCAGATTTAAGCTTACAAAAATGCCACCCATTACATGTAAACATTATATAATTACAAAGAAGCATCCCACTTTACACTGGTCACTGCATGATCTACAATTACAGTTGTATTAGTTTTCTAGGAAACATCCCAATTTAGAAAGTTTTTTGATTGAATGGTGTCTGTTATATATGCTAGTGTGAAATCAAACATCCCAATTAAGAAAGTTTTTTGATTGAATAGTGTCTGTTATATATGCTAGTGTGAAATTCCATGGGATGGGCAGAAAGATCTACTGTTTGAGTCAATCACTTCATTGCCATCAGCTGAGTTTTCTTTCTTGTCTTTTCCTTGCCATTGTAATGCAAAGACTGAGAGACTGAAATGCTATGCTCTTCTTCTGTGGCTCTTTATATTTGTTCTGTGCTTTCCTGCATTCAGAGAGGGACTGATTAGCTCAGAGTTTTATGGTAACAGGTAGCAAAATGCCAGGTATTACGTTGCTTTCTCCAAGTCCTGTCAGTGCATTTTACCTGTCATTTCATGCAATACTAAAGGCAAGTGACTATATTATCACAAGTTTTCTGTGACTGGCAACTGTTATTGGCATCATATATCTAGGAACAGCTGTTGTTGTTTTATTAGAAAACACTCCAGTGATGCTTAGTTTAGAAGGAGCCAAGGCAGTATCAGCAGTGCTATTCCCTCTGCAATTAGTACAGTACAGAATTTGGTAACCTGCATTAAAAATTTACTTTTTCTAATCGACCATTTTACTTTTTTAGAGGAAATGCATGGCTTACAGAATATTCAGAAAGACCATATGCAAAATGAAATATTTTAATTCTATTCCCTCTGAGTATTTGTGCACAGAGAGCCTTCATTAACAACATGAAGATGACTCAGTTGTGTATTTATCCACTAGACAGTTAAAAATTTCTGTCCCACCATTTTGCATCAGAAAATGAACTTTTGGCTGCTATGATCTATTTTGGAATGATTTTTCGTTCAAATTCTGAAGACAAATATGCAAGTTTTGTGAATGCATTTGATTTCAAAATTATTTTTGCATTTTTATGTTTTACTACTTTTAGTTCTTTAACATAGAAACAGCAGTAATGTGGTGAGTCAATTATGTCCAATTGTGATGCATCATCAAATTATATAAATTAATTTAATATTCAACTTGACACATTTTGCTTTTAAACTCTTGAGGCACAGTTCTTAATTCCACTTATTGACATATTTTTAGACAGCAGTTTCTCAAGAACTGCCATTAGTAGATCACAAACTTTTAAGAAAATTTATTTCTGCATAGATATTAGTAGCTGCAAGAATACTTATTAATAACTCAGTGAATAAAAAATGTTTCATATGAGAACAAAATTGCAATTGGAAGGAGTGTCATTTTTCTCAGACATATTGCTGGGACTGGTTCTGGTGCACTGCAGCTGAGAACAAAAATGACTTGTGAAAGTGAAATTGGTGGCATGCAATGGTAGAATCCTTTGGGTTTATCCTTTCAATCTAGGAAAAAGAGAAGCGGTTTGTAATTTGCTTGCACAACCATAAAGTTGCTGCTGGAGGTGGGGGTAGCTATGTTATTCCCTGGTGCTTTTGAACAAGAACAGGAAAATTCCCAGTACAATTGGTCCCGGTGTGTGAGCAGAAGATCTTGGCAATGACTGCACTAATTTTCTTCAACTGCAGCTATTAAGAGTACGTGTGTCTAAGAATAAGGAAGAGTTGGGCTTGAACTTGGCAACATCCTTATCCCAGGATGATCTCAGCCGTTCCTAATGTATCTCTCTTGGGTACAGGAACTTTGTAATCTATAAATGATCTGGAATTTTCATTGCTTTATGTGTTAATGAACCACTTAGTCTTTTATAACTGGTTGAATGTTAGCTGAATGATCAGTTCTCTAGCAGTTACCTGCAAGACGATCAATACATGTTTAGCATATTAAGCACCAACAAAGCAAGACTGGTTTTGCAGGCATATCCTATAAATCAACTGGAGCAGCAAAAGAATATTTTCAACTGGAGCAGCAAAAGAGTAATTTTTATTTTTTAAATCTGTAGAAACTAGCTTCTCTTTGGTACACCTGTATGTGCTCCTTCATAACTAGTCCACCTCCTTTTCAGTATTGCTCTTAAATATATAGCAAGTCCACGAGTTACAAGGTACAAAAAGAGCCCCTACTTCTTTCTGCCCCTGTAATCATTGTCACAAGCTCTCAGGTCTACGAAGGGAACTTTCTGAATGAGAATAGCCAAGTTCTGTGTTTTGATATACTGCTAGAATTGTGCAAATCCAGGGGATTCCCAAGGTAAACAACTCTCCACACAATGACTTCAAGGGTTACACCCAAATTTTCTTCTAATTCCTTTGGTGATACTACTGCAGTCACAGGCAGTAATTTCATTTGGAGGTTCTTTTCATGAGGCTTTCTTTCCCCATGACAAATTCAGATTCTTTTAGCATTCAAACTGATGAAAGGATCAACTTAACATCAGTAACACCAAATCTCAGCATTTAGTCTTAAAATGTAGGCTTAAAAGAAATGTCAGAGTTCATAGAGGCTATTTTTTTCAAACTGTCAGCTTTTTCCTTGAAATGGCATAATTTTGAATTCTTAAGAAAATCTTTGATCATTGTGTATCAAATTAGCCTGCAGTAGTGGTTATAATCTCTTTACACAGATATTCTTAACTCCTGCTTGTGAAAAGTCTCTGAAATATGTCAATACAAATGTATATGCATGTACTTATTTTATTTATATTTCTATGTATATGAAGAAAGCATTGTAAATTTTCAGCTTTTAAATGCTGTTCTGGAGAATCAAGACTTCCCTCTGCTTGTCATACTTCTTATTGCAGAAACAAATGAGTTGATGACTTATGCTCTATCTGGTGAATATTCATAATTCTGACTTATTCACTGAAAATTACTGAGAGAAGACCTTAAAATAAAATGTTTTGTTTTCAGCTGTATGCTTGGGTTGTTACACCTAAGTAGCATTTCATCCAATGGTTGGTAGGCTGAAAGGCAACCCTTTATTTTATCTCTTTATGCACTGAGGAGACAATTTTTAGAGGATGGTTTGACATGAATTCTTTTTCATGTGAAATTGTGTGGACCTTAAGAGAATGAAATGGAAGGTGTATTCTTTCATTCCTTTTTTCCCTCCTTTTTCCCTCTTCCATGTTACTAATGTAACTACCTCCCTGACAAGCAGAATTGAAATCTGCTTCTGCCATAGTGCAGTAAAATAGTGAAAGCATCTGGATAAAAGCAGCCCATCCCCCAGATCATGAGATCTGAATCTGGAGCTATGCACAACCTAACAGAAGTTGCATGAGAGAGAACATTCTGAAGACTGTGTATTAAAGCATTGATTCATATGTGCTGCAGTTGCAAGCCAGAGGACGTATAAATAGCAAATTGAAACAGCTTCTACTCCATTCCCTCCAAGAGCTTACATCCCCCAAATTCAAACAACTAGCTGCCTCTTGCCTTCGGTTTCCTACTCTGCTAGCAAAATCATTTTTAATGTATATTGCTGAACAGCTCAGAGCAATTTTGTTTGAAAAGTTCTCAAAATCCAGCACTTTAAGTGATTTCAGTGAGCTGTGTAGTTCTTTCCATCTCATCTGGTTTAAGAGCTTCCCTTCCATTTATGTTAAATTGTATAATTACTCTTTTCAGCTCTCCTTTTCAAATCCAGATCATTTGTACATGTGGTATCTAGCATTTATACTTCATATGCTGCTTCTGACCTGTAACACTGGTAAGCATTAGCTTTCTTTTCTTCCGTCCTGCCATTTCCTGCCAGGGCTTTGGGACTTGAGCACGCTCTGGTTTCATGGCTCACTCCAGAGTACATGTCCTGCTGGCTGGAAGCAAGGCTCCTTTACACCAGCAGGGTCTGTGCCAGGGCATTTGCTTGTATGTTAATTACATTTTGAATACACTGCCTTAGCAGGTTGGACAAGCAGAGCCTGACACGATTGCTCCATTGCTGAAACCCTAAATCTGGAAAATGCCACTAGTACGAATAAGGTGTATTTGGAGTAAAGATGTTTATCTGAGGTCCAGATTTTTGAATGACATTTGCATCAGACAGCCTGAAGGGACACAAATTATCCATCAATTTACAGATAACGCTGTGGTAATAGGAACACAAGGGTGTTAGAGGGTAGGAAATCCTTTAAGGAGTGGAGCTGATCTGAAAGGGGACGGGTGGCCCATGTGACACCTCCTGTGCCCCACCAGGATTGGAAGGAGGCATTAAAGGGCATCATTCAATCTGAATCTTACAGCCACCGCCGGACCATGTGGACGGCTGATGAACGAGCCGGCAGCGGAATGTTTAGCAGGCTGTGACGACTTTGCACAGAAATAGAAAAATTTCTCGCCGGCTCGCAGAGCAGTGCCGTGCTGCCCGCTTTCGGCGGAGCGCCCCTTCCCTGCACTCCCGCCCCGCTCGGCAGCCCAACCCTCCCGGTCCCCTGCCCGGCACCGCAGTTAGGGACTCGCTGTTGTCAAGCCGGAGCAGTCCTTCCTCTGCAGCTCCAGCACGAAAGGGGGGTGCTCGCAGCCGCCGCGCAGTTGCCGGACAAAGATGTTGCTGTGCCCGCACGTGCCGGTTATATGGGTATGGGAGGATGGATGGGTGGATGGATGGATGGATGGATGGATGGATGGATGGATGGATGGATCGCACATCTCTCCGAGTGCCGAGCCTAGCCGTGGTCTGCCATGGCAAGCAGCTCGCTGC
>NW_008687827.1:0-1168 GCF_000695815.1 Acanthisitta chloris
GCCTCCCCCCGCCCCGGGCATCCGCCCCCCGGGGCTATCCGCGCTGCTCCAGTGCTCAGGGATGCGCTCCCCCTTTCCCACGGATGCGATCGTCTCTGATCCCTTCGGCCCCGACGTTGAGGTCGGAGGGGGATGAGCATCGCTGCGGTTCCCCCGACGGGAACGTAAAGGAACGCGGAGGGTGAAATTCGGTTAAATTCTGTTGCCGAGGTGTGATTTTGCCACCGGTCTCCTAACAGCCGGGGCAGAGATCTCAGTTCGTTAGCTTCGGATAAGGAATTGCTTTGGATAAGGATTTTCCCGAAATTAAACAAACAAACAGCACGGGCGTGTTCGCTTGTACTGCAGGCGGAACGGGCTGGGAGGCGTGAGGAGAGATTTAGTGAATAAAAGTTGATTTTAGCCTTCGTTCTTCGGGGAATGTCGAGGGAAAGCGCATCCTTTTGCAGAGGAAAAGCTCTCGCTGCTCACAACAATCCTGACACCCCGGGGTCTTTACTGGGACCAGCTCTGGCAAATCCTCTGGTCCGGTGCAAAGCACACGAGTAACAAAAAAAGTACGATCAATGGTGCGGGAGGATTTAGAGAGTCTTTGTCGGTCGCTTGCAGATGTACACCCCCGTGTCTTACACGGGTTTGTTATTCAGTCTTCTGCTGGTAAAATGACTAAAAATGCATTTTCCAGGTACAGAGGCGAAGCACTCTCTGCAAGCGCCGGGTGTCTTAGTTTGACTTCAGAATTTGGGGGAGAGAGGAGCGTTTGGGACAAGCCTTTGAGTTATTTGTCTTCAATAAAATAGTTATAAACGCACACGTAAATCAGTGAAGCTGAAGGGGGGCAGCTTTCCCAGGCTGCCTTCAATCCCAAATTTTCATCCCTTATGTGATCTAAGCAGCGATGTAGTAACTGGAGGATTTTCAACTTTGTATTTCGTTTTAAAACAAGGGAACAAACATTTTTGAGAGAGAGAATCACTTAAAAGTGAGTGTGATAAAGAATTACGGTTTGGGGTTTTCTCCTTTAATTATAAGGGGATGTGTGGGGTGTTGGGGGTTTTTGTGTATGTTTTGGGGTTTTTTGGGGTGTGCTTTTTTCTCCTTTTTTTTTGTTGTTAGTTTGTTTCAGTCACTGTTGTTGCTGATGATTTTATTTTGCATCCTTTGGGGA
>NW_008687827.1:1193-19878 GCF_000695815.1 Acanthisitta chloris
ACAAAAAGTTTATGTTTCGCAAAGTGCCTTTTCTCCTCTCAACTTTCTTGCCTTTAAGATTTCTAACAGCTCCACATGTCTTTGGAGCAGGGTTGCACTGGAGAATGCTGGTTTGAAGTCTGATCGGACAACAGGCATCTAAACCAAGCAGTTTATAGGGAAATCACAGCTAGAAAGGACATCTAAGGGGCAAGAAACAGGTAGATTTTTAAAAAGCAACTTTCCTCTGTGTTTGAAGACCTAAACCGAAAATGTTATTCTGTAAAATTACAACAAATCTGTGTTTATCCGTTTGCTCAAAAACCCCACGGTCGCTGGAGGGAGAGGAGCCGTCAGTGGTATCGCCGTATCGCTCGAAATTGAGGTTTTTACTCCTGGGATTTGATACTTTCGGGCAAAGGCAGAGCCATCTAGAGGAACAGCCCTGCTATGGCGAGGTGAGAAAGGCAGTTTCCCTCAGAGGCATGGTGTGCTGCCTTCGAGTTTTCCTTAGCTGATTTCTCTGCTTCCAACAAAAGAAACGGGTGGGAAAATAATGCTGAATTAGCTCTAATAAAAGCGCGTGTCCTCAGAAAACTCCAGCTTGCTTTACCAAATAGTAAGGAATGTGAAACAAAAATAGCTTTAGAGAGGTTATTACCTAGCTGGGATGGCACGGATATGCAAACCAACACTTAATTTAAAGAGTGGAGAATAAAGCTTTGATGATGTGACGGCTGTAAAAACATTTAATTTTCTTAATGCATTTATCCTGCAAGTAGCGTGCAGTGTTGCCTCGAAACATCGTTAGCTCTCAGTACAGACCTGTTGCTGTTTCCTTCTGCCAAGGCATGAGGAGAGCATGAAGAGATCCAGCACTCTGCCTCTCTCCTTTCTAAATGCTGCTTTTTTTCCAGAGAACTCTGGGAGATGTTTGCCTTTCAGAAACGCACTGGGAAACTGGGAAGAGATGACGGAACACAAAACTGAATCAGTTTCCAGGTAAGAGTCTGAAGTTACTGTCCATCACTGGCAGCAGATTCAGGGTTGTGTTTCAGCAACGCTGTGCAATGACTCTGTTATTACCAAGTTACTGGGACATTCATTAGAGTTGGCGTTGTGAGTGTGGCAGTGAGGAGTCCATGGCACCTTGGAATTGGGACTCAGCTGTATCCCCAGCCAGCTGTGCTTATGGTCAAACCTCTCCAGCAAGCTGCCTTGGAAAGTATTTTGAGAATTCCCAAGGAAAAGTGCAGCAGAAAAGCAAGGTCCTCCTCATCCTTGCCTTGTGCTAGCCACACCATTTGCTTTGGTGTTATGCCTGTCCTTGTTGTGCATAAGGCAAGTGCTTTTGCCCTGCTAGGAAGACACTGTCTTTGCCTCTAAGGCCCTACTCCTCTGAACATGTAGGTACAGGCTTAACTTTCCTGTTGTGAATCTCAGGTGTGTGCAGCTGAACATTGAAACTTGAAAATGCTTCAGATCTGAGCACCCAGCCTCTCAGTGGGAACTGATACCTGCACCCACCTGAGCCTGTCTCCATTTCCCGAGCATGCTGAGGTCTAGGCATGTGGGAGATCGACGGGAGAAATGCGCACCCGATGGTGTCCAGCAAGACTCGTTTATTGTAAACCATCATCCATCTTTTATACAGTGCATGAACAACTATGCTTATTGTTCTCTTTACCATTACCTAAACCCTAAAAGTTACATTTGTATACTTTCTTAGCTTGCAGGACAACTATACCTATTATTCATTTCAGCATTACCTAAGCTCTACAGGTTACATTTATTTACTATGTCTGCTTGCAGCTGCAGCTGTGAAGAAGTCTTTGTTTTCTGGAGAATCCTTCTTTGTTTTCCCGGAATAGTTCATCCTTGGGTTTGCAACATTGCTGAGCTTTCCCAGATTGCTTGTCCTTTGGCTGCAACATTATGCTGCAAAAATAACTTCTAATGCTGAGAAGCTAAACTCCTGAGGCCTACTTCTTAGTTATATGCTCAAAGCTCCCATAAGCCTTTGCTCGACTCTTGCTCGCACAATGCTCTCTGGGAGCTGTGCCCCTGTTCCCTTAGCCATTCTTCAACATAGGCACAGGGTACATTTTGGGGGACCAGGACATAATAGCACATATTGGCTGCTATTGACTTTACCAGGAGGAGAGAGAGACCAGGATCCCCTCAATGGCTCCAAATTGCTACAGTGAAGCAGGAACCACTGGTTTGTTTTGTTTTGGCTGCATTTGCAATACCAGTCTCACCTTTTTGTTCCCAGGGCTGCAAAGAAACAAGGTGGTAACTCTATGGCCCACATCCAACCTGCTCATGGAGAATTCTTTTATATCTTTCTCCAGAATGATTAATTAAATTGGGAATGAGTTCTTCATCCTCAGGGACAAGGTGGGAAAATTATCTTTTCGCTTGCAGTGGTCCAGTAGTGCAGCTCCACCCTCAAGAACAGTAAGGAATTGACTAAGAACAGCTCAAATTAAATTTCAGGTCTAGAATCACTCCCTTATAGCTAAGCATATTCCTTCCTATACTGGGTACTTTACACCTACTAATATGCTTTAAGTGCATGTCTTTTTTTCACTCAACCTCTGATTTGTCCTGCAGATGGCTAATAAAGAATATCTGATGGTGTGCAACAGATGTTTCACTGATAGGAATTTGGTAATGCTGTTTTGTGTATGTGTATACAGGTTGAAGTAATTTTTATCCCTTACCTAAGGAGAATAGCATATATTCCTCCCTCCCTGTATCTCATCATCTGTTGGACTGAAGTTCTGGTGATCAAATTCTGCCAACTTACATTAAGATAGATCAGAGGTTTTCAAATCTTTCTTGATTTTTCAGACCCCACAACATTTCCTGGGGGCATGTCCTCACTCCATGATGTTCAGGCCACCGCCAATAGGCTTGGTTAGGTCTTGTTTCGAGTTCACGGTCTCCATAAAAACACTGCAGGCTGCAGACTGAGGGTTAGAATTTTGGAATAGCACATATTTTCCCAGTGCATTTATATGCTGCTGAGTGTGATGAAGCCCCTGGACCCAGCCACAAAGCAAGGAATAAATCATAGTTCATGACAAGCCATAGTTACTCGACACTTTAGGCTGCCAGGAGCAAACACCATTGCTGAAAGAAGCAGTTCTGCTTTGCGTCCACTTTTCGCTGCTCTTTATGGCTGCTGTGCTTGCACAAGTGTTTCTGTGTCTGTGGACTGGGGCACTAATCCAGTTTGAGAGGAACACTCTCTTCCCAGTAATTTTTTCCCCCTTTTTTGCCTTCTCTCAGGTTAGTTTTATCCTGGGCCTGCCTAGCTCCTTCCTGAGTGAGAGCTTGTTAGTGACTGATTAGCCAAAGTTTTGATAAAAGCCTCATTGTCTGTAGCCTCTGTAAGCTACCCAGAGCTGTGCTCCTAATAAAAGTGGGATTAAATAGACACCTTGGGAGTGAGACAGTTGCAAGAGGGAATTTCAGAGTTTTGAGGGACAAAGGGATGTGGACAGGCTTCAGCGACTCTGTGTATCAGAAGTGATTTTACCAAAACTGGGAAAGAAGCCTGAGTTTTGGGTTTTGGAGGAAAAAGGAGCCTGGTGGGAGACAGAGGAAAGTCAACTGTTTGCAGATGGATTAAGCACACGCTCCAGGTGTTTGGAAACACATTTGCAGAATCTTTCAGTGCCCTACATTCCTCTAACTTCTCCTTGGGCTTAAGATTCATAAAAAGTATTTTAAAATCCTCACTCCAACCCCATGAATTTAATCCTTCCTTGTTTTATTTTTTGCAACAATAAAAAAGTCCCCCTGACAATGACATGTGCCTAACTTGGTGTCTTTTCTGGGAGGAGTGCTAAGCAGGGGGCTTCTGCCCTCCTGATTAAAGCAAGAAGCTGAACTGGGCGGAAATAAAGCAACATCTTGATGCTTTTTATATGTTTTTAATGTGTAATGGAATATTTGAAATGGAGCTTGGTGCTCTGCACTGGTTACCCTACAGTGATTATTCCTACAGGGTAAGGTAAAGGCCAATATCTTTTGGTCTTAATTCACCTGAATAGGCCACCTCTGCTTTGGCATGAGTAATGGAAACAGAAAAACATAAATTTATGGTCAGCTAAGGTAAAAATAATTGAAGCTATTAGTAGATAAAAGCAGTAGCTGCCATCACCACCACCACACGGAAACAGAGGAGTACTAAATTAGTATTTCTTTTCCATGTTTGTCTGGGGGAGAAAAATCAGATAGTCTATTAGTATCAGGTGCTGGTGAAAGAGCATTTTGGGCTCTATTAATAACTAGGGATTATGTTAAATAGCAACCACATAAATGAAATATTTTATGATCAGTAATTCACAGCCAAGAGTTTCAGAACTCTTTGAACCAGAAACAAATCATGTGGTCCACTAATGCTGGCTTTTCATTTTGGGACACTGGGAAGATTTTAGAGGACTAAAAAAGCTGATACTGGCTCATTATTTAAAAGGATTGGGCAAATGGTTTGGGTGATGCTAGGACTGGTCAGCCTGCCACTATTAAAGGCAAGAAATAGTGGGCACTTCACTTGATTAATGAATTCTTAAAGCAAGGCAGCGAAATCGATGCCAATGAGTGTGCATACATAGAAAATAGACCTTGTCAAATTAGTTGGTTGTTTTCCAGCAAGAGGAAGCAACTGTTGATGTAGTTGATTTCTGAAAGGAGTTGGTTAATACCATCTTGGAGGTGGATTTTTACAAAATGGTATAAAATCCCCGTGGTGCAAATTAAGTGGATCCAACTGGTTAAACAGAGATCTCAGGATGTCACTGTGAAAAATGAATCCTTGATTCTCTTTTCAGGGAAGTTTTGTGGAAATTGGTTAATTATTCAGTTTCTGTCATTGATTTTAGGGAAAAGTAAGGAATCATTGTCTACCGAATGTGTAGGAGCCTAAAACTGGGGCTATGGAGTGTTAAATAATGAAGAGGACAGTTCACTGACACAGAGCTATCTCTGCACAGGAATTGAGAGCAAATGGGCAGGGTGTCTTTTAATATGAAGAAGCAAAAACATACATGTGGAAAAAAATCTGAGATTGAAGAGGTGATGGAGTCTGAGTCTGAAATTAATTTTTTAAAAAGTTGTGGTTCTTGTGAATAATCAGCTGATCCTTATGATTTTGGGGTGAATGAGGCATAGGAATAAGGAATGATAATAATTTCATATTGATGGTGCATGAAATTATCATGACATCTATAAAATCATGAGTAGCAGGGTAAAGTAACAAGGATGAAGTTGTGTATTAGCCAGTCAAATACAAAAGCTATGGGATATCAAATAAAACTGGTAGGAACCTGAGCAGATAACACTGCACACAACATGCAGCTATGCCTTGAAGCTTCTTGGGGAACTGTGTTTAATTACTTACAAGAAGGGAATATTATGGGTGACTTGTTTGCAGTCTATAAATATCTATGCAAGAGCTGAAGCATGAGAATAAAGGACGAAGTCAAAACAAGAATCAGTGTCCAGAACTGAAGCAGGACAGATAGACTGGGCTCAATTCAACTGTTTGTACAGAGAGAGCTGTCCACAGTGATCTTCCATGTTCCGAACATTGCGCCATGCTCCAATTCAACTCAAGTTTTCCCTAGTTGGTTTGCTGTCTTTGCACTGTGCTTAATTTTGCCCAGTACAGACAAGTTCAGTGATATTTCTGTCCAGGTCTTGTTGCCCAGCCAGAGAGATGATTTGGGAAATCTAGATACTGCTGTGTTCCCTAAATTAGAATTTCCCTTTCTTGCAAGTGTGGATCTTAGGAGAAGGACTGAGCACTTTGTTATCTCCTAGGTCAAAACCCCACTCACGGGAAGTGCTCAAAAGATGGAGAGCAACGTGTGCTGACACCCACAGGGCAATGTCTGCTATAAAGACTACCAGAAAGAAACATTTTGAGGTCTGCTCACTCTTGGCCATGTAGATGCTATCTGATATCTGTAACTCGCTCAGTGTCTGTTGAGGAGAAGTGGTCCAGCAAAAGGATTGCGGCTATTGTAAGATTTGCCCAGCAGAAACAGGAATCTGAGAGCACTTTGGGTAAAGTTTCCCTGCTAATGAGACAGTTAAGAGGTGTACCAGCATAACGCTGTATGCCTTTGAAAATCAGTATATGGGAAAGCCTCATTTTAGGGCAGTGATATAAAGCACAAGAAAGGCATCAGAAGGAATCATAGTTGTAAAAGGTAAACCCTGGTCAGCTTCAGGTTTGCCACTTTACAGAAGTCAGGTCAGCCCTTCCTTTCAGAGCTGTGGAACAGGTTCCCTAATGCTTTTAGATGTATGGGGTCCTGTGACAGATGTTGAGGAAAAATTTCCTTGATTTCTCTGAAGAATTTGAGGTGATTTTGCTAGCAGTCAAGGCATGCCTAAGCTGTACCTGGGGAGTGAACCATTCACGTGCCCAGTGACTGATGTTCATGAGTGATTGGCACGTGCAAAAGACTGGCAAAGACAATGCTAAGGAGGAGCAGATATGATAAGTGCCTGCAGGCTTTCATGAGGCTCTACAGACTCTACATAAGCAAAAAGAAGTGCAAGTGCAAACTAAACAGGCAGCAGAGCTAAAAAGCTCTGACTGGCATTTAGGAAGACCAAAATTAGCAAGCAGAGAAAGAGCAAGCCCCAGGCTTCCCCTGGAGTTGTGGTCTTCTGCAGTCATAATCTCATCACCTGTCTCAACAGCATTTATGTAACATGGCTTGGTGAGGAGGAAAGCAGGCAGCCAGTGAGCCTGGGTGTTGGAAGACATTCTCCATCTGGCAAGTGCTAAGCAGAATGCAGAGGTCAAAAGGCATACCCTGAGCAGCAACACACAGAGCAAAAGTGAAACTAGTAAGGACAGTCAAGAATAGGTTTAGTAGCAAGGCAGCATTAAAACATTCTTCTGAAAGCCTAAATCAAGATGGGCTTTTATATTAGACACCAAGGAAGAAGAACGTGTGTATCCTCCACAACATTAATGTTGATGAGAGCTCCCTGCTTACAGAAAAGGACAGGCTGAAGAGGTGAGTGAGATATTACCAGAGTTTTTACAACCGATCAAGAGATTAAGAGATTCTCAGTGTTTGGGAGATTATAGTGCTTTAGGAGCAGGATGACAAGAAGAATCTTGCTAGCAGAGGCTGCAGAGAAGGGTCAGGAGACTGAAGAATCTCAAGGACTGAGAATGGATTGATGGGCTGTAGCATGGTCATTGATCCAGCCAGGCTGTTGTATGTTATTGGGAAATAAGAGATTCCCTAAACAAGGAAGAGTGATCCTAGTAAGTGAATTCCTGCAATGGGACCTTCCAAATTCTGTGTGTCTTCTGATACCTCACCGTGTTCTTTGCTGGAGGATTCAGAAGGTAGATTCTGTTTCCACAAACCAAGAGGGGCAGTACAGCAAAACCAGTGCAAGAGGCTGGTCACTGTCAAGTTCAGAGATACCAAGAAGCACTTCAGTTCTTCAGTTGCACAATTTCAAAGTCATTTGACCCAGAATGTTGCAATAGGTGTGTGGACTGTCCTAGGGCTATATGATATGTGTAAGAAGCTGCTGAAAAACATTATGAAGAGGTGAGGTCAGCAGTCCTGGTCAAGAACAAGCTGAACAACTGGTTCAACACAATGACTGGTAGTAGACAGGGTGACTTGATAATTCACAGTAACTTCTGGAGTTGCTTGTAGAAAGTGAAGGATGGAGTTACAGTGACCAAAGACTTTGAAAAAAGTCAGAAGATCAAAAACCTGGGAGTGATCACATCTTCAGTGGTGGTGTCAGTTCATCATATGTGCCAAGTCAGGTTGCTGAGTGATGCAGCTTGAACATTACCATGAGCCAGACAAAGACCAGGAGGAAAGGGAGAAAGGATGAGAACTACACAGACAGGTAGCAGCTGGGTGGACAAGGTGAACAGCCCCATTTATCTGAGAAATTTTACCACACAGGTCAGCAGCAGATCCCTCACAGAGATATGAAGGAGGATGTAGCTAGCACACGTGGGCATAGGTCAACTGAAACAGTCATGAAAATACACAGACAAAGAATGGAAAAAAAAATCAGGCTACAGTTGGTCCCTGTCCTTGCTTTGTGTGCAAAGAAATGAATGGTTGGGAAGGCAAAACAAAAAGAGAGAGTTGGTCTTTGCAATGAAATGTCACAGATTGTGAGACCGTGTCAGAACTGGGACAGTCAGCAAGAGGATGTGCAAAAGGGACAGTCATCTGTGTGACTGCTGACTGGCTGGCTAATCACTTTCAAGGTATCCTGGTCTTTATTCTGGTAAGAGGAAGAAAGTTAAGATACAGATATTAAGAGAAATAATTTTATTGTTTTTTATTTTTATTTCTTTTTCTGTTGTTCTTTTTTTACAATTTTCTCAACAGAGGTGTGGACCCTTACATACTGCATTTACGTCTGCCTCTGTAAGACCCTTTGGGTCTGCAGCCTATGGATCGAAGGGGTGGATGACATCAGAAAAAACCCTGTGTTTGCTGAACACAGTGGAGCACTTGAGAATGACTTGTAACTGTCCTTTATGGTCTTTAGTCTGTGCGACAAAAAAAATAAAGGGTAAACCTCTCTGCAAATGGAGATGGCAAAGGCAATGGAGCTTGGAGGGGAAAGGGACAAACAGTAGATTTATACATGCAGCAGTTCCAGTTCATCCTTGAGCAATGAAGGCACTTTGAGTTTCCAAACATGGGACCTATGTCACCTGATCACTCTAATGGGCCATGCAGACAGAACCCTGCCAGACAGCAACCAGCACCAAGTGTGTGGAGGCAAAATCCAACTCAAATTTCCACTTGACATGTAATCTGGCTTTTTACAATCCAGGTAGTTTCTGCAAAGTGGTGAATTCACATTGCATAGTCCCAAAGTTTTGGATGGGATCCCTAAAAAAAATAATTAAATGTTCAGGATGGAGAGAACCAGATGATTTAATCTGTGTTGTACGAAGGGTGAGTGAGATAGAGGTGATTGAGCAGCATCAAAGGGTGACAATCAATTTGAATTTCCCTAGAAGTGATGTTGATGCCTGTGTTGCTTCTCCCCGTGCTTTTTCTTTAATTAAATACCAAATGTTCCATTAGTAGTTGGAATAACATGCTGTTCTTGGGGAAAAGAAAACCCAAGTAATCCCTTTATCTGCTAAAATAGATGATTTCTAGTAGATTAAACAATGGCCTTTCAGCTACCAGAGCATAGTTCAGGCCATAATTGAAGTCCTCTCCTTGGCCTTTCCTCGGTCCCTCGCAGCCAGTAGTCCGTGGAGCCCCATCATCAGAGATAACCTCAGTGACTCTTGTCTGCGGTGAGTGTTTCTCCAGATGAGGAGATTAGCTGGAGATAAAGCATATTACCTGAAAATAATAAGTGATTATGGTCCCGGACTGTCTCTCCACATTCATTTCATGCTGGTTAACCCTTGCAAAACTGGCTGCTGGTTGGGCTTAGGTCTTTAAAGAGGAGGGAGAGTGAAGGAAGGTTTCCAGTGTAGGAGTCAAAAAGGAGAAATTTTACATTTTGATATTTATTTCATTGTCTGGGTGGAGATTTCTGGGAATGGCAGGAGACACTCAACTCCTTGCATTGCTGCAGCCCTCATTCCGTGGAGGAGGCAGAGCTGTGTCTTGTGGTGTCCTTTCAGGGTGCTGTCACCCTCTGCCTCCCTGTGCTGCTCAGCTTGAAGCTACAAGGTCTTAAAACTCTTTTGAAAATCACCTACCATTTACCTGATAGCAACACAGAGAAATACTGGATGCCCAGTGCATACACACTGGCTATATTTCCACTGCTGCACAGAACAGATTCAGGCTGTGGGCCCAGCCAGTGAGCTGCAGGAGTCCATGCTGTTAAATTACTAGCATGGACTAGGTGTGTTTTGGGATTCACAGTACTCTCCCATCCCCATGCATGGCTCAGAGGCTATAAACTCCTCAGTGGGCAGTTTCCATGGGACCAGCTTTTACTGGAAGTGCTGACTGTGCTGTGTGGATGTGAGCTCAGGGCCAAAGAACAGTCCCTGGTAGTTTTTCCAACATGAATGCAGCTACTCTGACTTGGCAACACAAAACCATTTCTAGCTCCTGTATTTACTCATCAGCAAGCGATCCAGAGAAACACAAAAACCTTGTAAGGTTTTTATAGCAATTTTTCAACATGTCTAGGAGGAAGAAAACGGTGTATTTTGGTTTTCTAGAAATTCAGGTTGGTTGCCTGGGTAGGATGAAGAGAAGAAATGTAAAAGAAAAAAGTTGAAGCCATGCCTTGAAATCTGCTTATGGGGCTTTGCTGTTGTTATCACTGCTGGGAGCAAGATCCTGTGCTGCAGAAAGAGAATTGTTCTGATGGGAAGGTATTTTCCTTGGTCTCCCTGCTAATATTACATGTGCAGTCCTGGCCCTGTTGAAGTCATGGGGAGTTTTGTTAACAAATTCATTATAACCACCACCATTTCATTCATAAAAAGGCTTCTTAGCAGGACTCGTGCCATTACAGCATCCTCTGTCTGTCATCAGGCTGGTCTCTGTGAGTGAGGTTCATCCTTCTTCCTCTAAATGCTTCATCAGCCGCTCCCGTGAAAACTGTAAATAAAGGCCGCTGGGGATAGCTTTTCTGCTTGACCCCTCACCTGAAATGAAAATAAAGGTGACTGAATTTCATCCTGATGCGGAGCTCCTTCCCGGGCTGGCTCTTTCCCGTGGCTGTTGACAGTTACCTGCCGAGCCCCATGGTTACCTTTGATTTCGCCGTAATGACATCTCCATACTTAGGATGGCTCTGGGACTGTAATCCTCTCTGCAGCCTTAACCAATTTATGGGGTAACCTGAGACCAGGCTCTCTCTTCCCTGTGGTTTTTCTCCTTGTTAACACTCACCGAAGGTATCAACAAAGTAAATGCAAAGGGGTTTATTTTATTGCATGCCCAGGGTTGGTGAGTATCTGCATGCACATCTGCTGTAAATCTCAGCCTTTAGAAAGTAGCTGCATGCACTTGCCACATTAAAACAGCACAGTGTTTTATTTCCCCAAAGTGTGCTGCTAAAACAAGTGCTTTGTTAGCAAAACCCCGGCAGTGCCCCAAGGAGCTGTTAAGAACAGAAGCGAGGATTCAGCAAAGTGGGATTTATCCACAGTTTTGCCACAGATTTTCCGTATGATCTGTAGCTTGCTTTGTCTCAGACTCCTTCGTCTTTAAAACCCTTCAACTCAAAGTCCTTTTTCTGTCTTGTGTGTTTAGACTGTAAGCTCTCGAGGGCCAGGGCTTTTTTGTTTGCATAGCAGCTTTTATAATAACTCCCTGATCCTTAGGGGACCTACCTGTGCGTGTATAATACAGTTATAAAAGAGCAGACTCAGCTCTGTTGCAGTGAATGATCATGGTGTTAGGGGAGGACATGAGTCCTGGTCCCTGCTCCCTATACTGTATTAATTGGCTTTTCTAAAGGAAATCTCAGGGCGGATGATTTACGTGGCAACGGAAGTAGGAGGAGGATCCCTGGGGAAAGCAAACACTTGAGACTTCAAGGTGGGATGACTTTGGTGGCACACTTCTCTAATGACCATCTGATCCAGGAGGTGCCCGCTTCCTAAGCACAGATCAAAGACAAAAGGTGACTTCTGAAATGACATGCAACCACCTCTCACATTGCTTAAATTCTCTCCTCCTGCTAGTGTTTGATCTCACTTTACTTTTCCTGTCACTGGAAGCAGGTGGTTGCTTTATTCTCCCTGACAAGTTTAGATCAGCTGAACAGTTAATGGCTGCAGTGGGAGAATATCACGGTTGCATATTCAGTTTAAACCTTAAAGCAGTCAATGGAAAGGCTTCTCTTCACTGTAGTCAGTTTGCAGGTGAAGTCTAGATGAGCTGATTCCAAGTGGTTGTTGTCCTGCCAAACTTGCCTTTAAGAGGTAGATATGATTGTAATGTGAGGTGAGAGTCAAGGAAAGCCCAGCTGACTGACACCCATGAGCTCCTCCAGACATGTGTATATGGGTTGAGGGTTGTCTGTGATGTGCTATAGGTGCACATTTTCTTTTTATGTATTGCTAGCAAAGGCTTGTCCTTGTTATTCTCAGCTCACCATATTTTCAGCTCTATATTGTGGCTCTGCTGAGCGCTGATGAAAATGTCCAGCTCTTGGCCACCACGAGATCTGTGATGAGTGTGATTGTGAGTGACAGGCATAAGTAAAAAAAGTGTCATATTGTAACCAGAGTTACATTAGATCAAGAGCCTCCCCGAGACTTGGGTCACTTGTGGGTGCTATTCTGAATTTCATCTGTTATTCCCATTTGTCTGTAACGCTGTTCTGTATTACTCATGTGAGCCTACCCCTAATGTTACCCTTCTCCTTCCAAGGAGAAGGAGGGGCAAGCTCTTAACAAAGCCTTGGATACCTGATACACATAATGGTCCCAGAGGCATGTTTACTTTGGACTGAGTGACTGAGTGAAAACTATTTGCAAGGACTTTTTCACCTCCAGCGACTTAACCTAAGGAGGAGAAAAGTGACGTGTTTAAAGGGCTGTTTAAACAACAGCATTAGTGAGCAGATTTTGGTTCTCCAACAATATAGATATGTATTTGCCTTACACAGATGCATACATAAATAAGCAATGATTTATATCGCAGGACACATCTCATAGATGGTGATGAGATTGCAGCCACCCTCTGCTGATGGATGCTTTTTTTGGGGGGGGAACTGTGAGCAAACGGCTGGTTGTTTTAGCAGGCTTGGAGAACTGACCAGAGATTTGAAACACAACCACTGAGATCACCAGCTGCCCTTGTCTTCTGTGGAGAGGAGTCTGTGAAACAAGGAGTTTTACTTTGAGGACTCAATTCTCTTAGTGGTTTGTGTGGCTGGAAGAGAGCTAGAGGGGCCTCAGATTTAGGCTGAAGGATGTTGCTGTTTCTGATCACAAGAGACCATATGTGCCCCCACCAATTTATCAAGAAAACAGGGGAGAAGAATGAAATAAATAATTCCATGGGAACCCTTTCCATGCTGGACTGCTGCACTGCCACCAAGGTTCATGTTTTTCGACCCAAATGGATGACTGACCTCATGCTGACAGAATAGCCTGTCAACACTCGTCCCTTGAAGAAGTGTCTCCCCTTTGCGCTTTGTCTCCTGGTGGTGATAACCTGAATGGAGATTCACAGATTACTCCCTGCCTCTTTCATGCGGTGGGGGTCCTGCTTACCAATCACTTCCTTCTTTCAACATCCTCAGAGGGACAATGAATCTTATTCCTAGCCCAAAGAGCACTTGTCAAGGGCTGGGTTGACAGGGAGTTATGTCCTCCTTGGCCGTGTTTTCATGCATTGCGTTGTTAATAGCTGAGATGGTTCCCCTGAACCCTGCCAGTACCCAGTGCAGCACCTTGCACAAGAGCAATACAGGCTTCGATAGCACCATTGCATTTCACAGGTGGAAAAAGACAAACAATATGGCAAGTCAGGGCCAAATAGAGGTGAAGTTTATATCTGCGTCACATGCTATATGCTACTGCAGTCTTACTGGGACTATGAGATTGACTTTCCAGAGGTTCACAAGTACTTCTAAGTGCAGGGGAAATGACTAGCAGGATGTCAGAAAGGAGCTGCACTGGTCAAATCTCATTGTTGTACAATATAAGGTCCTTGACTCTAAGATAAACTCCTCCCATCTGATTGTAAAGAGCCTGAGCTCAGCTGTAACACATTTGGGCCCATTAGCTAATTTTCCCAAAGTGCTACTAAAACACATTATTTTTTGTCTTTTGCTATCTGATCCTTGCTGGCTTGTTGCAATTTGCACTTATGCATGGATATAGCATGATGTGGAGATGTCTAAAGCACCCTCTAAAAGTCTCCCTGGATGTTTAGGGTTATCACTGCCTTGAGAAACAGAGGCACTTCTATTCAGGTGAGTGGTTTAGGCTTCTGACCATGGGAATCTCAGCCATTGCCTCCCAGGAATACTGTGAAAATAAACCAATTATTTAAGAGCAATTTTTTCCTGCAGGTGTTTGTAGCACAGTGTTGGTCTTTGGCATTATATTCTGTTTCAGAGATGTGCAGACAGCTGCACAGGCAGCAGCCATGCAGTATCCAGTGAGCCCTCCTGAATTAACTGCTTCCAGGGCAGGGAAGCTTTAGAAAAAGCTATAGAAAATATCTAAACGTGGATGAAAAGGCACAGGACAAGCTGCCTGGTCAAGAAAATGCTGACAAAGACACCCCATGGCTGAGATGCAAGGTAACACTGAAATGCTGAGTGCTGCTTTGTGTAGCCCAGCAGAGTTTGAATGATCCTGCAGTGGTTAATGGTGTAAGGAAGGGGCAATTCCAGCTTATGTGAAGCCAACAGAGTATTTCCATTCACTTCCATTGCTGTGTCTCTTATGGTGTTCCTCATGTGCAGCCCATGCTGAGTGCTGTGTGCCAGGGGAGGGATCTGACATGCAGGAGTATCCATCAGCTGCGTTTCCTTGTATCAGAAGGCTCAAGAGAAAACTGGGATCATTGCAAGGAATTGGTATCTCAGGTTAAAAAAAGGCACTGCAGCCCATGGGTGACTGTGAGAGAAGCTTTTAAAAGTCCATATGTATAAAAACTTTTTTTTTAAAAGGCTTGTGGCTGGTTTACCTTTCACCCATATCTGCATTAGCAATAAGGGAGGCAGATAAACTCTCCTGGAGGCAGAGGAAGATGAGAGTTGGGAGTTTGGTTCCTATCCACTTCTAATTGGGATTATGCTGGCAATTATCAGACCCATCTTTTGATATTTGGGAAGAAGAAATGGGAAACTGAACATCAATAGTGGGCTGCTCCTGCATAAACTATTCTGGCAAAATGCCTTTTAATTTCATATGAGCTGTGCCTGCAAGAAGATGGAAGGATCACGCCATCATCAAGGAAGATTAGGATTTGGAGCCAGGTTTTGGAAATTGTCTCCTATCTCAGTAATGAATCAGACACCTTAGGTGAAATTTGGATCCTACTGAATAAGCATTTTCATTTTGTGTTTAACAGGGCCAGGATTTTGCCCCTGACTTCAAATATATCCAAACACTGCTGTGCCTGCAGAATGGAGCTAGTTACCAATGTAACATTCTAAAATTTTGTCTCATTTATATTAGTCTTGCAGGACCTGGCTCTACTACCCCTGTAACTGATGGAGGTTCTGATGCTGAGATCAAGATGATGAGACTGTCCCTCCTTTATTGTGCTGTGTTACACTATTACAATATTTTAAAAAGTGATTCTTCTTATTTTGTATTACTCCTGATAATTCTAGAATGCAGAGTTGGTTTCTTTTACATCAGAAATAGGATCCATTTTCCCTGCCCTGGAAGGAAGACACTCTCAAGGGCTTACTGCTATTTGTGTGTTTGACTTTAAGGCAGAAGTTTGTTCCTAATTAATTGAATAAGTGCTTTAATCCCTGGCCTGAGGGCTTCCCATAGAGCATTAGCTGTATTAAGAAGGAAATGGAGTGTAATCCCTTTAATATAAGCACAGGAGAACATGAGAGTTTCACATTTCTGGAAATAATTTCTTTCCTTGTTGCATCATTTATTCCAATATTAATTTGCATAAAATGCAGTAGGGACAAAGGGCTTCTCCTCCTTCCTGATGCTAGTGCTGAGCTGTTAGCAGCATATGACCCTTGCCAGAGCATTAGCATCCTTGGGCTCCAGCTGTACACCAGTGCCTAACAGTGTGCTGAGACAAAATAACTCTAGGAATTCAGCTCATTCCAACAGTGCCTATGAACACAGGTCCACGGCCAGCTCTCCTCTGTAGAGGATCCTGGAGCTAAGATATCATCTTTCTGGCTCATGACCAGCATTTGCTACTATTTGCACCACTGTAGTGGCAGAGAATCTTGTTTCTGAACCAACAGCCAGGGTCTTGTGCAGCTACAGAAACTGGAGTCTTGGATGAGATTCAGCTCACCAAACCCAGGCTTTCTGAGAAAACAGTTTATTTCATCCCCACTATGTACCTGCATTGGTCACATGAAATGGGCTAAATGAGCCAGGAAGTCAGGAGGGATCAGCTCAGAGGGAGACGTCCTCCTTGTGGACATCTAAAATTAGGTGAGATTAGTCCTTTGATGAAACGCATTCAAAGCTGGTCAAGGCTTGATATTTTTTAAAGAGTAAATACTGCTTTGTGGATCTGGTCTGGTGTTCTGTCTGTTCATGGGACAGAGGACTAAATCTGAACATCTCCTGTTGTCTTATGCTGTAGCTCATCAGAGAAAGAGAACAGCAGCATCTGGGTGGGACAGATGTACTCTGCTGCCCTCAGAGTCCAAGTGGAGATCCCTACGTGCCTTACTTCTGCAGTGTTCCCCATCTTTCCATGCAGGGAGGTAAGGATGCTGTTTCCTTCTGCTCAACACACCCACAAAGTAGGTATTTTTCTCCCCATTTCCTCATCTTTTGCTCCTGTCTTTCTATTTGGCAGGAGCTGGGGGTGCTTCAAGAGCTCGTGGAGGGCAGGCTTTGTGCCTTTCCTGACCACATGTCCTCAGCACATCTGGCTGCAGCTGAGGCAGTGGGTAACAGCTCCCCAGTATGACTGTTGGGTATCTTCTCCTCCAAGAAACACTCCCTGCCCCCCTCAGCCCTGCCCCCACCCCCAAGGCCTCCAGGGTTCTGAAGTGCAATTGTGTCAAAATGGGACAGAGTTTTCCCTTGACCCTGGAAATACTGTGGCCATGGACACTTTGGTGGATTTCATTGCAGATACACTGTGTCCCAGGAGGGAGTCACATCTGTTCATGCTCTGGCTGGCTTTGGGGCTACTGGTGGTGAATGCCTTCATCTCATCCCTTCTGGGCTCTACCAGGCTACATTCCCTGAAGGGTCCATCTCCATGCATCCTGGTTTCTGGGCTGGAGGAGTATAGTTTGCATTGCTGAAGTTCGAGGAAGTCAATCATACTCCGTCAGTCTGTGGTGCACAGGTGTCTTACAGCCCCAGCTGAATTCCTGTTCTCTTGCCAGTAGTGAAATCCAGGTCTCCAGATCCCCTATCCCTTAGGATGGGATGAAGGATAGGATCTCGTTTGCTGGTTGTTAACTGCATAACCTTTCTGATCCAGGTTCCTCGTTCACTGTGGACACAGTGAGGGGAATAGTGCACTGGAAGGTGAAGTACACACAGGCCTCTCTTCCTTGCCATTGTTTGTGTAATGGAGTTGCTGGGTCTGCTGGGCTGGGAAGATAATAGGAGCTGGTGACAACAGGATTCTGGGTGCTGACCAAAGGCAGCCACTGGTATGGGAAGTCCAGAGTAGGAAAAGAATAAAATGTTAGAAAAAATGATTGAGAATATGAAATATGTTCTTGCCCTCCCTAAGGTGCTGTGTGCTGGTGCAGCTAGTGGTTCTGTTTTTTCACATGGACATGGGAGTACAGACCCTGCCTTGGCTGGCCAAGCCAATCCTGTGTGGTGGATGCACTTGTGTAGCAGTGGAGATGACAGTAACACCTTCAATTAGAGCTCATCTCCCCCAGCCCTTGCCATGCCTTGACAACTTATCACATTTAATGCTTTAGCATAAAAACAGCTCTCTTGGGCCAGCCTGTAGGCCCTTCTTGCCACTTTTCCTGGCTCCCACAGTGCTCATGGTAGGTGCTGAGGGAGAAGACATGCATATCCTTCCTTCTATCTAAAATCCTCTCCCCATCTCCAGAAGTTTGCACTGCAAGGATTTTTGGTCACCAGCTTAATATCCCTTGGCAGACTTTTCCTCCATAATTTCTCCAAATATTTTGCAGAATGAGTATTGACATTAGGCAGCACTTTAAATCTCTGGTAAGCACATAGGAAATGTTACTGAAATAGAAGATGGAAGCATGGGCTGATTTAACCTGAGTGACACTGAAACTCAGCACCTGATCAAGGTATTTCTGCAGCTTTATATTAGTTCTCTGCCTGGGGCCATCTGAGCAGTCAGAGGAGGCTTGAGAAGGACAGAAGGAAGGTGCTTGTTGCAAGGGACTGCCTAGGACACGAAGAGCTCCAGCAAACATTGCCAAAAGAGTGTAGGACCTTCCTGGCCACCCTGCTTTGGGCTTAACTGAGCACGGGTTTGCAGCATTGAACTGGTCTCAGGTGGCTCACACGTGTGCCCAGAAGAG
Source organism: Acanthisitta chloris (assembly GCF_000695815.1). Classification (NCBI taxonomy): domain Eukaryota; kingdom Metazoa; phylum Chordata; class Aves; order Passeriformes; family Acanthisittidae; genus Acanthisitta; species Acanthisitta chloris. The sequence continues at coordinate 19,356 of NW_008687827.1, forward strand.
CAGCTCATCCTCTCCTGAGCTATGAGGGAGCATTTTGGGTTTGTATCACCATTTTAGAAGGCTTCCCCCAAGACTTATTGGTTCCTTGCATTTCCCATCTCTCATTTTTAGGTGCCTTTGTCACTGAACAGGTACAAGAGTGTGTACCAGAAAGACTACTGCTATCCCAGCAACTACCAGCCACTCAACATACGGGTCCCAGCATTCAGGGAGAGCATACAGCTACCATGGTCTTTTCCTTGCTTGGCTCTTAGCCCATGCCATCAGGTCCCCTCTGATGGCTACAGGACATCTGGGGACTAGGATGGTGCCAAGGGGACAGCAGGAGTGGGTGCTGTCTGCACTGACAGGGTCTGCTTTGGTTGCCACTGCTGTGACCCACCAGCAGGTCACATCATGCCCAAATGCCCTTGGCTTACATTCCCATCCCTTCTGTGGGAAATCCCCCATGCACCCTCAGGTAAAGCTGTTCGTGGGGAGCTATGCTAATTACGCTCATTAAGTCAGGGCACTAACGACTGCT